>NW_027227358.1:0-88675 GCF_037783145.1 Equus przewalskii | reverse complement strand
CGACTGGCTGGAACCTCATGCCGGACAGGCCAATATCAACTGCTGGCTATGCCAGAACCACCTGGGGGACAGTCCGGGATCACCTGCCAGCCATGGCGGAACCACCTCTCAGACGTACCAGAACCACCTGCCGGAGAAGCTGGAAACACGTCCTGGACAGACTGGAACCACGTGACGGCCATGCCTGAACCACCTGCTGAGCACGGCGGATCCACCTGCCGGACACGCCAAAATCACCTGTGGGCTACGCCAGAACCAGTTGGACGACTCTCCGAAATGACCTGCCGGGCATGTTGGAACCACCTCTCAGACGTGCCAGAAGCACGTGGCGGACAGTCCGGAATCACCTGTTGGGCATACGCAACCACCTCTGACACGTACCAGAACCACGTGCCGTGCACGCCGGAACCACCTACCGGACAGACCGGAATCAACTTTTGGGCATGCCGGAACCAGCAGTCAGATGTGCCAGAAACACGTGCCGGAGACGCCGGAAGCACCTGCCGAGCACGTCGCAACCACCTGCTCAACTCGCCTGAACCACCTGCCGGACACGCCAAAATCACCTGCCCGCTACACCAGCACCACTTCGGGGACAAGCCGGAATCACGTGAGGGGCATGCCGGCACAGCCTCTCAGACTGAACCTCGTGCCGGACACCACAGAACCACCTGCCGGACAGACCGGATCCACCTGCCGCACACGCCGGAACCACCGGCTCGACCCGCCGGAACGACCGCTGGTCATGCAAAATCACCTGCCGGCTACGCCGGAAACACTTGGCGAACACTCCGGAATCACCTGCCGGGCATGCCGGAACCACCTCTCAGATATGCCAGAACCACGTGCCAATGACGCCGGAAGCACCTGCCGAGCACGCCGGAACCACCTGCTCGACTCGCCAGAACCACCTGCCGGACACGCAAAAATCACCCGCCGGCTACGCCACAACCAGTTGGGGAACACTTCGGAATCACCTGCCGGGCCTGCTGGAACCACCTGCCGGTCATGCCAAAATCACCTGCCAACTACGCCAGTACCACTTGGCGGACACTGTGGAAACACCTGTCGGGCCGGCCGGAACCACATCTCAGACGTGCCAGAACCATGTGCATGAGATGCTGGAACCACACCCCGAACTGACGGAAAACACCTGCCAGACCCGTCTGAACAACGTGCCGAGCACGCCGGAGCCACCTGCTCGACTCGCCGGAACCACCTACCTGACATGCCCAAATCACCAGCCGGGTATGCCAGAACCACTTGGCGGACACTCCGGAATCATCTGCCGGACATGCCGGAACCAGCTCTCAGACACACCAGAACCACGTGCCGGAGACGCCGGAAGCACCTGCCGAGAATGCCGGAGCCACCTGCCCGACTTGCCAGAAACACCTGCCGGACACGCCAAAATCACCTGCCGGCTACGCCACAACCAGTTGGGGAACACTTCGGAATCACC
The DNA here is from genome assembly GCF_037783145.1 of Equus przewalskii. NCBI lineage: Eukaryota > Metazoa > Chordata > Mammalia > Perissodactyla > Equidae > Equus > Equus przewalskii. Next base: position 87,213 of record NW_027227358.1, on the reverse strand, counting down.
TGCCGGGCTTGCTGGAACCACCTGCCGGTCATGCCAAAATCACCTGCCAACTACGCCAGTACCACTTGGCGGACACTGTGGAAACACCTGTCGGGCCGGCCGGAACCACATCTCAGACGTGCCAGAACCATGTGCATGAGATGCTGGAACCACACCCCGAACAGACGGAAAACACCTGTCAGACCGGTCTGAACAACCTGCCGAGCACGCCGGAGCCACCTGCTCGACTCGCCGGAACCACCTACCTGACATGCCCAAATCACCAGCCGGGTATGCCAGAACCACTTGGCGGACACTCCGGAATCATCTGCCGGACATGCCGGAACCAGCTCTCAGACACACCGGAACCACGTGCCGGAGACGCCGGAAGCACCTGCCGAGCATGCCGGAGCCACCTGCTCGACTCGCCAGAAACACCTGCCGGACACGCCAAAATCACCTGCCGGGTACGCCAGAACCACCTGGCGGACACTCCGAAACCACCTGTCGTGCATGCCGGAACCACCTCTCAGACGTGCCGGAAGCACGTGCCGGACACGCCGGAATCACCTACCGGACAGACCGGAACCACCTGCCGAGCACGCCGGAGCCACCTGTTCGACTCGCTGGAACGACCTGCCGGACAGGCCAATATCAACTGCTGGCTATGCCAGAACCACCTGGGGGACGGTTCGGAATCACCTGCCAGACATGGCGGAACCACCTCTCAGACGTACCAGAACCACCTGCCGGAGAAGCTGGAAACACGTCCTGGACAGTCTGGAACCACCTGCCGGCCAAGCCTGAACCACCTGCCAAGCACAACGGAACACCCTGCCAGACACGCCAAAATCACCTGCGTGTTATGCCAGAACCACTTGGAGGACTCTCTGGGATGACCTGCCGGGCATGCCGGAACCACCTCTCAGACGTGCCAGAGCCATGTGGCGGACAGTCCGGAATCACCTGTTGGGCATGCGCAACCACCTCTGAGACGTACCAGAACCACATGCCGTGCAGGCTGGAACCACCTACCGGACAGACCGGAATCACCTTTCGGGCATGCCGGAACCACCTGTCAGATGTGCCAGAAACACGTGCCGGAGATGCCGGAAGCACCTGCCAAGCACGTTGGAACCACCTGCTCAACTCGCCTGAACCACCTGCCGGACATGCCAAAATCACCTGCCGACTATGCCAGAACCACTTGGGGAACACTCCGGAATCACTTGCCGGGCATGCAGGAACCACCTCTCAGACATGCCAGAACCCCGTGCCAATGACCCCGGAAGCACCAGCCGAGCACGCCGGAACCACCTGCTCGACTCGCCAGAACCACCTGCCGATCACGCAAAAATCACCTGCCGCCTACGCCACAACCAGTTGGTGAACACTTTGGAATCACCTGCCAGGCTTGCTGGAACCACCTGCCAGTCATGCCAAAATCACCTGCCAACTACGCCAGAACCGCTTGGCGGACACTGCGGAAACACCTGTCGGGCCGGCTGGAACCACATCTCAGACGTGCCAGAAACGTGTTCATGAGATGCTGGAACCACACCCCGAACAGACGGATACCACCTGCCAGAACCGCCTGAACCACCTGCTGAGCACGCCGGAACCACCTGCTCGACTCACCGGTACCACCTCCCTGACACGCCAAAATCACCTGCTGGGTATGCCAGAACCACTTGGCGGACACTCCGGAATCATCTGCCGGACATGTCGGAACCAGCTCTCAGTCACACCAGAACCAAGTGCCGGAGACGCCGGAAGCACCTGCCGAGCATGCCGGAGCCACCTGCTCGACTCGCCAGAAACACCTGCCGGACACGCCAAAATCACCTGCCGGGTATGCCAGAACCACCTGGCGGACACTCCGGAATCACCTGTCGCGCATGATGGAACCACCTCTCAGACGTGCCGGAAGCACGTGCCAGACACGCCGGAAACACCTACCGGACAGACCGGAACCACCTGCCAAGAACGCCGGAGCCACCTGTTCGACTCGCTGGAACCACCTGCCGGACAGGCCAATATCAACTGCTGGCTATGCAAGAACCACCTGGGGGACAGTCCGGGATCACCTGCCAGCCATGGCGGAACCACCTCTCAGACGTACCAGAACCACCTGACGGAGAAGCTGGAAACACGTCCTGGACAGACTGGAACCACGTGACGGCCATGCCTGAACCACTTGCCGAGCACGGCGGAACCACCTGCCGGACACGCCAAAATCACCTGCGGGCTACGCCAGAACCACTTGGACGACTCTCCGAAATGACCTGCCGGGCATGTTGGAACCACCTCTCAGACGTGCCAGAAGCACGTGGCGGACAGTCCGGAATCACCTGTTGGGCATACGCAAAGACCTCTGAGACGTACCAGAACCACGTGCCGTGCACGCCGGAACCACCTACCGGACAGACCGGAATCAACTTTTGGGCATGCCGGAACCACCAGTCAGATGTGCCAGAAACACGTGCCGGAGACGCCGGAAGCACCTGCCGAGCACGTCGCAACCACCTGCTCAACTCGCCTGAACCACCTGCCGGACACGCCAAAATCACCTGCCCGCTACACCAGCACCACTTCGGGGACAAGCCGGAATCACGTGAGGGGCATGCCGGCACAGCCTCTCATACTGAACCTCGTGCCGGACACCACAGAACCACCTGCCGAACAGACCGGAACCACCTGCCGGACACGCCGGAACCACCGGCTCGACCCGCCAGAACGACCGCTGGACATGCAAAATCACGTGCCAGCTACGCCGGAAACACTTGGCGAACACTCCGGAATCACCTGCCGGGCATGCCGGAACCACCTCTCAGATATGCCAGAACCACGTGCCAATGACCCCGGAAGCACCTGCCAAGCACGCCGGAACCACCTGCTCGACTCGCCAGAACCACCTGCCAGACACGCAAAAATCACCTGCCGGCTACGCCACAACCAGTTGGGGAACACTTCGGAATCACCTGCCGGGCTTGCTGGAACCACCTGCCGGTCATGCCAAAATCACCTGCCAACTACGCCAGTACCACTTGGCGGACACTGTGGAAACACCTGTCGGGCCGGCCGGAACCACATCTCAGACATGCCAGAACCATGTGCATGAGATGCTGGAACCACACCCCGAACAGACGGAAAACACCTGCCAGACCCGTCTGAACAACCTGCCGAGCACGCCGGAGCCACCTGCTCGACTCGCCGGAACCACCTACCTGACATGCCCAAATCACCTGCCGGGTATGCCAGAACCACTTGGCGGACACTCCGGAATCATCTGCCGGACATGCCGGAACCAGCTCTCAGACACACCAGAACCACGTGCCGGAGACGCCGGAAGCACCTGCCGAGCATGCCGGAGCCACCTGCTCGACTCGCCAGAAACACCTGCCGGACACGCCAAAATCACCTGCCGGGTACGCCAGAACCCCCTGGCGGACACTCCGAAATCACCTGTCGCGCATGCCGGAACCACCTCTCAGACGTGCCGGAAGCACGTGCCGGACACGCCAGAATCACCTACCGGACAGACCGGAACCACCTGCCGAGCACGCCGGAGCCAACTGTTCGACTCGCTGGAACCACCTGCCGGACAGGCCAATATAAACTGCTGGCTATGCCAGAACCACCTGGGGGACGGTCCGGAATCACCTGCCAGCCATGGCGGAACCACCTCTCAGACGTTCCAGGACCACCTGCCGGAGAAGCTGGAAACACGTCCTGGACAGTCTGGAACCACCTGCCGGCCAAGCCTGAACCACCTGCCAAGCACAACGGAACAACCTGCCAGACACGCCAAAATCACCTGCGTGCTATGCCAGAACCACTTGTAGGACTCTCTGGGATGACCTGCCGGGCATGCCGGAACCACCTCTCAGACGTGCCAGAACCATGTGGCGGACAGTCCGGAATCAAATGTTGGGCATGCGCAACCACCTCTGAGACGTACCAGAACCACATGCCGTGCAGGCTGGAACCACCTACCGGACAGACCGGAATCACCTTTCGGGCATGCCGGAACCACCTGTCAGATGTGCCAGACACACGTGCCGGAGACGCCGGAAGCACCTGCCAAGCACGTTGGAACCAACTGCTCAACTCGCCTGAACCACCTGCCGGACATGCCAAAATCACCTGCCGACTATGCCAGAACCACTTGGCGAACACTCCGGAATCACTTGCCGGGCATGCAGGAACCACCTCTCAGACATGCCAGAACCCCGTGCCAATGACCCCGGAAGCACCTGCCGAGCACGCAGGAACCACCTGCTCGACTCGCCAGAACCACCTGCCGGACACGCAAAAATCACCTGCCGGCTACGCCACAACCAGTTGGGGAACACTTCGGAATCACCTGCCGGGCTTGCTGGAACCACCTGCCGGTCATGCCAAAATCACCTGCCAACTACGCCAGTACCACTTGGCGGACACTGTGGAAACACCTGTCGGGCCGGCCGGAACCACATCTCAGACGTGCCAGAACCATGTGCATGAGGTGCTGGAACCACACCCCGAACAGACGGAAAACACATGCCAGACCCGTCTGAACAACCTGCCGAGCACGCCGGAGCCACCTGCTCGACTCGCCAGAACCACCTACCTGACATGCCCAAATCGCCAGCCGGGTGTGCCAGAACCACTTGGCGGACACTCCGGAATCATCTGCCGGACATGCCGGAACCAGCTCTCAGACACACCAGAACCACGTGCCGGAGATGCCGGAAGCACCTGCCGAGCATGCCGGAGCCACCTGCTCGACTCGCCAGAAACACCTGCCGGACACGCCAAAATCACCTGCCGGGTACGCCAGAACCACCTGGCGGACACTCCGAAACGACCTGTCGCGCATGCCGGAACCACCTCTCAGACGTGCCGGAATCACGTGCCGGACACGCTGGAATCACCTACCGGACAGACCGGAACCACCTGCCGAGCACGCCGGAGCCAACTGTTCGACTCGCTGGAACCACCTGCCGGACAGGCCAATATCAACTGCTGGCTATGCCAGAACCACCTGGGGGACGGTCCGGAATCACCTGCCAGCCATGGCGGAACCACCTCTCAGACGTTCCAGGACCACCTGCCGGAGAAGCTGGAAACACGTCCTGGACAGTCTGGAACCACCTGCCGGCCAAGCCTGAACCACCTGCCAAGCACAACGGAACAACCTGCCAGACACGCCAAAATCACCTGCGTGCTATGCCAGAACCACTTGTAGGACTCTCTGGGATGACCTGCCGGGCATGCCGGAACCACCTCTCAGACGTGCCAGAACCATGTGGCGGAAAGTCCGGAATCAAATGTTGGGCATGCGCAACCACCTCTGAGACGTACCAGAACCACATGCCGTGCAGGCTGGAACCACCTACCGGACAGACCGGAATCACCTTTCGGGCATGCCGGATCCACCTGTCAGATGTGCCAGACACACGTGCCGGAGACGCCGGAAGCACCTGCCAAGCACGTTGGAACCACCTGCTCAACTCGCCTGAACCACCTGCCGGACATGCCAAAATCACCTGCCGACTATGCCAGAACCACTTGGCGAACACTCCGGAATCACTTGCCGGGCATGCAGGAACCACCTCTCAGACATGCCAGAACCCCGTGCCAATGACCCCGGAAGCACCAGCCGAGCACGCCGGAACCACCTGCTCGACTCGCCAGAACCACCTGCCGATCACGCAAAAATCACCTGCCGGCTACGCCACAACCAGTTGGTGAACACTTTGGAATCACCTGCCAGGCTTGCTGGAACCACCTGCCGGTCATGCCAAAATCACCTGCTAACTACGCCAGAACCGCTTGGCGGACACTGCGGAAACACCTGTTGGGCCGGCTGGAACCACATCTCAGACGTTCCAGAAACGTGTTCATGAGATGCTGGAACCACACGCCGAACAGACGGATACCACCTGCCAGAACCGCCTGAACGACCTGCTGAGCACGCCGGAACCACCTGCTCGACTCACCGGTACCACCTCCCTGACACGCCAAAATCACCTGCTGGGTATGCCAGAACCACTTGGCGGACACTCCGGAATCATCTGCCGGACATGCCGGAACCAGCTCTCAGACACACCAGAACCAAGTGCCGGAGACGCTGGAAGCACCTGCCGAGCATGCCGGAGCCACCTGCTTGACTCGCCAGAAACACCTGCCGGACACGCCAAAATCACCTGCCGGGTATGCCAGAACCACCTGGCGGACACTCCGGAATCACCTGTCGCGCATGATGGAACCACCTCTCAGACGTGCCGGAAGCACGTGCCAGACACGCCGGAAACACCTATCGGAAAGACCGGAACCACCTGCCAAGAACGCCGGAGCCACCTGTTCAACTCGCTGGAACCACCTGCCGGACAGGCCAATATCAACTGCTGGCTATGCCAGAACCACCTGGGGGACAGTCCGGGATCACCTGCCAGCCATGGCGGAACCACCTCTCAGACGTACCAGAACCACCTGCCGGAGAAGCTGGAAACACGTCCTGGACAGACTGGAACCACGTGACGGCCATGCCTGAACCACCTGCCGAGCACGGCGGAACCACCTGCCGGACACGCCAAAATCACCTGCGGGCTACGCCAGAACCACTTGGACGACTCTCCGAAATGACCTGCCGGGCATGTTGGAACCACCTCTCAGACGTGCCAGAAGCACGTGGCGGACAGTCCGGAATCACCTGTTGGGCATACGCAACCACCTCTGAGACGTACCAGAACCACGTGCCGTGCACGCCGGAACCACCTACCGGACAGACCGGAATCAACTCTTGGGCATGCCGGAATCACCAGTCAGATGTGCCAGAAACACGTGCCGGAGACGCCGGAAGCACCTGCCGAGCACGTCGCAACCACCTGCTCAACTCGCCTGAACCACCTGCCGGACACGCCAAAATCACCTGCCCGCTACACCAGCACCACTTCGGGGACAAGCCGGAATCACGTGAGGGGCATGCCGGCACAGCCTCTCAGACTGAACCTCGTGCCGGACACCACAGAACCACCTGCCGGACAGACCGGAACCACCTGCCGCACACGCCGGAACCACCGGCTCGACCCGCCAGAACGACCGCTGGACATGCAAAATCACCAGCCGGCTACGCCGGAAACACTTGGCGAACACTCCGGAATCACCTGCCGGGCATGCCGGAACCACCTCTCAGATATGCCAGAACCACGTGCCAATGACCCCGGAAGCACCTGCCAAGCACGCCGGAACCACCTGCTCGACTCGCCAGAACCACCTGCCAGACACGCAAAAATCACCTGCCGGCTACGCCACAACCAGTTGGGGAACACTTCGGAATCACCTGCAGGGCTTGCTGGAACCACCTGCCGGTCATGCCAAAATCACCTGCCAACTACGCCAGTACCACTTGGCGGACACTGTGGAAACACCTGTCGGGCCGGCCGGAACCACATCTCAGACATGCCAGAACCATGTGCATGAGATGCTGGAACCACACCCCGAACAGACGGAAAACACCTGCCAGACCCGTCTGAACAACCTGTCGAGCACGCCGGAGCCACCTGCTCGACTCGCCGGAACCACCTACCTGACATGCCCAAATCACCTGCCGGGTATGCCAGAACCACTTGGCGGACACTCCGGAATCATCTGCCGGACATGCCGGAACCAGCTCTCAGACACACCAGAACCACGTGCCGGAGACGCCGGAAGCACCTGCCGAGCATGCCGGAGCCACCTGCTCGACTCGCCAGAAACACCTGCCGGACACGCCAAAATCACCTGCCGGGTACGCCAGAACCCCCTGGCGGACACTCCGAAATCACCTGTCGCGCATGCCGGAACCACCTCTCAGACGTGCCGGAAGCACGTGCCGGACACGCCGGAATCACCTACCGGACAGACCGGAACCACCTGCCGAGCACGCCGGAGCCAACTGTTCGACTCGCTGGACCACCTGCCGGACAGGCCAATATCAACTGCTGGCTATGCCAGAACCACCTGGGGGACGGTCCGGAATCACCTGCCAGCCATGGCGGAACCACCTCTCAGACGTTCCAGGACCACCTGCCGGAGAAGCTGGAAACACGTCCTGGACAGTCTGGAACCACCTGCCGGCCAAGCCTGAACCACCTGCCAAGCACAACGGAACAACCTGCCAGACACGCCAAAATCACCTGCGTGCTATGCCAGAACCACTTGTAGGACTCTCTGGGATGACCTGCCGGGCATGCCGGAACCACCTCTCAGACGTGCCAGAACAATGTGGCGGACAGTCCGGAATCAAATGTTGGGCATGCGCAACCACCTCTGAGACGTACCAGAACCACATGCCGTGCAGGCTGGAACCACCTACCGGACAGACCGGAATCACCTTTCGGGCATGCCGGAACCACCTGTCAGATGTGCCAGACACACGTGCCGGAGACGCCGGAAGCACCTGCCAAGCACGTTGGAACCACCTGCTCAACTCGCCTGAACCACCTGCCGGACATGCCAAAATCACCTGCCGACTATGCCAGAACCACTTGGCGGACACTCCGGAATCACTTGCCAGGCATGCAGGAACCACCTCTCAGACATGCCAGAACCCCGTGCCAATGACCCCGGAAGCACCTGCCGAGCACGCAGGAACCACCTGCTCGACTCGCCAGAACCACCTGCCGGACACGCAAAAATCACCTGCCGGCTACGCCACAACCAGTTGGGGAACACTTCGGAATCACCTGCCGGGCTTGCTGGAACCACCTGCCGGTCATGCCAAAATCACCTGCCAACTACGCCAGTACCACTTGGCGGACACTGTGGAAACACCTGTCGGGCCGGCCGGAACCACATCTCAGACGTGCCAGAACCATGTGCATGAGATGCTGGAACCACACCCCGAACAGACGGAAAAGACATGCCAGACCCGTCTGAACAACCTGCCGAGCACGCCGGAGCCACCTGCTCGACTCGCCAGAACCACCTACCTGACATGCCCAAATCGCCAGCCGGGTGTGCCAGAACCACTTGGCGGACACTCTGGAATCATCTGCCGGACATGCCGGAACCAGCTCTCAGACACACCAGAACCACGTGCCGGAGATGCCGGAAGCACCTGCCGAGCATGCCGGAGCCACCTGCTCGACTCGCCAGAAACACCTGCCGGACACGCCAAAATCACCTGCCGGGTACGCCAGAACCACCTGGCGGACACTCCGAAACCACCTGTCGCGCATGCCGGAACCACCTCTCAGACGTGCCGGAATCACGTGCCGGACACGCTGGAATCACCTACCGGACAGACCAGAAACACCTGCCGAGCACGCCGGAGCGACCTGTTCGACTCGCTGGAACCACCTGCCGGACAGGCCAATATCAACTGCTGGCTATGCCAGAACCACCTGGGGGACGGTCCGGAATCACCTGCCAGCCATGGCGGAACCACCTCTCAGACGTCCCAGAACCACCTGCGGGAGAAGCTGGAAACACGTCCTGGACAGTCTGGAACCACCTGCTGGCCAAGCCTGAACCACCTGCCAAGCACAACGGAACAACCTGCCAGACACGCCAAAATCACCTGCGTGTTATGCCAGAACCACTTGGAGGACTCTCTGGGATGACCTGCCGGGCATGCCGGAACCACCTCTCAGACGTGCCAGAACCATGTGGCGGACAGTCCGGAATCACCTGTTGGGCATGCGCAACCACCTCTGAGACGTACCAGAACCACATGCCGTGCAGGCTGGAACCACCTACCGGACAGACCGGAATCACCTTTCGGGCATGCCGGAACCACCTGTCACATGTGCCAGAAACACGTGCCAGAGACGCCGGAAGCACCTGCCAAGCACGTTGGAACCACCTGCTCAACTCGCCTGAACCACCTGCCGGACATGCCAAAATCACCTGCCGACTATGCCAGAACCACTTGGCGAACACTCCGGAATCACTTGCCGGGCATGCAGGAACCACCTCTCAGACATGCCAGAACCCCGTGCCAATGACCCCGGAAGCACCAGCCGAGCACGCCGGAACCACCTGCTCGACTCGCCAGAACCACCTGCCGATCACGCAAAAATCACCTGCCGGCTACGCCACAACCAGTTGGTGAACACTTTGGAATCACCTGCCAGGCTTGCTGGAACCACCTGCCGGTCATGCCAAAATCACCTGCTAACTACGCCAGAACCGCTTGGCGGACACTGCGGAAACACCTGTTGGGCCGGCTGGAACCACATCTCAGACGTTCCAGAAACGTGTTCATGAGATGCTGGAACCACACGCCGAACAGACGGATACCACCTGCCAGAACCGCCTGAACCACCTGCTGAGCACGCCGGAACCACCTGCTCGACTCACCGGTACCACCTCCCTGACACGCCAAAATCACCTGCTGGGTATGCCAGAACCACTTGGCGGACACTCCGGAATCATCTGCCGGACATGCCGGAACCAGCTCTCAGACACACCAGAACCAAGTGCCGGAGATGCCGGAATCACCTGCCGAGCATGCCGGAGCCACCTGCTCGACTCGCCAGAAACACCTGCCGGACACACCAAAATCACCTGCCGGGTATGCCAGAACCACCTGGCGGACACTACGGAATCACCTGGCGCGCATGCCGGAACCACCTCTCAGACATGCCGGAAGCACGTGCCAGACAGGCCGGAAACACCTACCGGACAGACCGGAACCACCTGCCGGAGAAGCTGGAAACACGTCCTGGACAGACTGGAACCACGTGACGGCCATGCCTGAACCACCTGCCGAGCACGGCGGAACCACCTGCCGGACACGCCAAAATCACCTGCGGGCTACGCCAGAACCACTTGGACGACTCTCCGAAATGACCTGCCGGGCATGTTGGAACCACCTCTCAGACGTGCCAGAAGCACGTGGCGGACAGTCCGGAATCACCTGTTGGGCATACGCAACCACCTCTGAGACGTACCAGAAACACGTGCCGTGCACGCCGGAACCACCTACCGGACAGACCGGAATCAACTTTCGGGCATGCCGGAACCACCAGTCAGATGTGCCAGAAACACGTGCCGGAGACGCCGGAAGCACCTGCCGAGCACGTCGCAACCACCTGCTCAACTCGCCTGAACCACCTGCCGGACACGCCAAAATCACCTGCCCGCTACACCAGCACCACTTCGGGGACAAGCCGGAATCACGTGAGGGGCATGCCGGCACAGCCTCTCAGACTGAACCTCGTGCCGGACACCACAGAACCACCTGCCGGACAGACCGGGACCACCCGCCGGACACGCCGGAACCACCGGCTCGACCCGCCGGAACGACCGCTGGACATGCAAAATCACCTGCCGGCTACGCCGGAAACACTTGGCGAACACTCCGGAATCACCTGCCGGGCATGCCGGAACCACCTCTCAGATATGCCAGAACCACGTGCCAATGACCCCGGAAGCACCTGCCGAGCACGCAGGAACCACCTGCTCGACTCGCCAGAACCACCTGCCGGACACGCAAAAATCACCTGCCGGCTACGCCACAACCAGATGGGGAACACTTCGGAGTCACATGCCGGGCTTGCTGGAACCACCTGCCGGTCATGCCAAAATCACCTGCCAACTACGCCAGTACCACTTGGCGGACACTGTGGAAACACCTGTCGGGCCGGCCGGAACCACATCTCAGACGTGCCAGAACCATGTGCATGAGATGCTGGAACCACACCCCGAACAGACGGAAAACACCTGCCAGACCCATCTGAACAACCTGCCGAGCACGCCGGAGCCACCTGCTCGACTCGCCGGAACCACCTACCTGACATGCCCAAATCACCAGCCGGGTATGCCAGAACCACTTGGCGGACACTCCGGAGTCATCTGCCGGACATGCCGGAACCAGCTCTCAGACACACCATAACCACGTGCCGGAGATGCCGGAAGCACCTGCCGAGCATGCCGGAGCCACCTGCTCGACTCGCCAGAAACACCTGCCGGACACGCCAAAATCACCTGCCGGGTACGCCAGAACCCGCTGGCGGACACTCCGAAATCACCTGTCGCGCATGCCGGAACCACCTCTCAGGCGTGCCGGAAGCACGTGCCAGACACCCCGGAATCACCTACCGGACAGACCGGAACCACCTGCCGAGCACGCCGGAGCCACCTGTTCGACTGGCTGGAACCACCTGCCGGACAGGCCAATATAAACTGCTGGCTATGCCAGAACCACCTGGGGGACGGTCCGGAATCACCTGCCAGCCATGGCGGAACCACCTCTCAGACGTTCCAGAACCACCTGCCGGAGAAGCTGGAAACACGTCCTGGACAGTCTGGAACCACCTCCCGGCCAAGCCTGAACCACCTGCCAAGCACAACGGAACAACCTGCCAGAAACGCCAAAATCACCTGCGTGTTATGCCAGAACCACTTGGAGGACTCTCTGGGATGACCTGCCGGGCATGCCGGAACCACCTCTCAGACGTGCCAGAACCATGTGGCGGACAGTCCGGCATCACATGTTGGGCATGCGCAACCACCTCTGAGACGTACCAGAACCACATGCCGTGCAGGCTGGAACCACCTACCGGACAGACCGGAATCACCTTTCGGGCATGCCGGAACCACCTGTCAGATGTGCCAGAAACACGTGCCGGAGACGCCGGAAGCACCTGCCAAGCACGTTGGAACCACCTGCTCAACTCGCCTGAACCACCTGCCGGACATGCCAAAATCACCTGCCGACTATGCCAGAACCACTTGGCGAACACTCCGGAATCACTTGCCGGGCATGCAGGAACCACCTCTCAGACATGACAGAACCCCGTGCCAATGAGCCCAGAAGCACCAGCCGAGCACGCCGGAACCACCTGCTCGACTCGCCTGAACCACCTGCCGATCACGCAAAAATCACCTGCCGGCTACGCCACAACCAGTTGGTGAACACTTTGGAATCACCTGCCAGGCTTGTTGGAACCACCTGCCAGTCATGCCAAAATCACCTGCCAACTACGGCAGAACCTCTTGGCGGAAACTGCGGAAACACCTGTCGGGCCGGCTGGAACCACATCTCAGACGTGCCAGAAACGTGTTCATGAGATGCTGGAACCACACCCCGAACAGACGGATACCACCTGCCAGAACCGCCTGAACCACCTGCTGAGCACGCCGGAACCACCTGCTCGTCTCACCGGTACCACCTCCCTGACACGCCAAAATCACCTGCTGGGTATGCCAGAACCACTTGGCGGACACTCCGGAATCATCTGCCGGACATGCCGGAACCAGCTCTCAGACACACCAGAACCAAGTGCCGGAGACGCCGGAAGCACCTGCCGAGCATGCCGGAGCCACCTGCTCGACTCGCCAGAAACACCTGCCGGACACGCCAAAATCACCTGCCGGGTATGCCAGAACCACCTGGCGGACACTCCGGAATCACCTGCCGCCCATGCCGGAACCACCTCTCAGACGTGCCGGAAGCAAGTGCCAGACACGCCGGAAACACCTACCAGACAGACCGGAACCACCTGCCAAGAACGCCGGAGCCACCTGTTCGACAAGCTGGAACCACCTGCCGGACAGGCCAATATCAACTGTTGGCTATGCCAGAACCACCTGGCGGACAGTCCGGGATCACCTGCCAGCCATGGCGGAACCACCTCTCAGACGTACCAGAACCACCTGCCGGAGAAGCTGGAAACACGTCCTGGACAGACTGGAACCACGTGACGGCCATGCCTGAACCACCTGCCGAGCACGGCGGAACCACCTGCCGGACACGCCAAAATCACCTGCGGGCTACGCCAGAACCACTTGGACGACTCTCCGAAATGACCTGCCGGGCATGTTGGAACCACCTCTCAGACGTGCCAGAAGCACGTGGCGGACAGTCCGGAATCACCTGTTGGGCATACGCAACCACCTCTGAGACGTACCAGAAACACGTGCCGTGCACGCCGGAACCACCTACCGGACAGACCGGAATCAACTCTTGGGCATGCCGGACCCACCAGTCAGATGTGCCAGAAACACGTGCCGGAGACGCCGGAAGCACCTGCCGAGCACGTCGCAACCACCTGCTCAACTCGCCTGAACCACCTGCCGGACACGCCAAAATCACCTGCCCGCTACACCAGCACCACTTCGGGGACAAGCCGGAATCACGTGAGGGGCATGCCGGCACAGCCTCTCAGACTGAACCTCGTGCCGGACACCACAGAACCACCTGCCGGACAGACCGGAACCACCTGCCGGACACGCCGGAACCACCGGCTCGACCCGCCGGAACGACCGCTGGACATGCAAAATCACCTGCCGGCTACGCCGGAAACACTTGGCGAACACTCCGGAATCACCTGCCGGGCATGCCGGAACCACCTCTCAGATATGCCAGAACCACGTGCCAATGACCCCGGAAGCACCTGCCGAGCACGCCGGAACCACCTGCTCGACTCGCCAGAACCACCTGCCGGACACGCAAAAATCACCTGCCGGCTACGCCACAACCAGTTGGGGAACACTTCGGAATCACCTGCCGGGCTTGCTGGAACCACCTGCCGGTCATGCCAAAATCACCTGCCAACTACGCCAGTACCACTTGGCGGACACTGTGGAAACACCTGTCGGGCCGGCCGGAACCACATCTCAGACGTGCCAGAACCATGTGCATGAGATGCTGGAACCACACCCCGAACAGACGGAAAACACCTGCCAGACCCGTCTGAACAACGTGCCGAGCACGCCGGAGCCACCTGCTCGACTCGCCGGAACCACCTACCTGACATGCCCAAATCACCAGCCGGGTATGCCAGAACCACTTGGCGGACACTCCGGAATCATCTGCCGGACATGCCGGAAACAGCTCTCAGACACACCAGAACCACGTGGCGGAGATGCCGGAAGCACCTGCCGAGCATGCCGGAGCCAACTGATCGACTCGCCAGAAACACCTGCCGGACACGCCAAAATCACCTGCCGCGTACGCCAGAACCACCTGGTGGACACGCCGAAACGACCTGTCGCGCATGCCGGAACCACCTCTCAGACGTGCCGGAAGCACGTGCCGGACACGCCGGAATCACCTACCGGACAGACCGGAACCACCTGCCGAGCACGCCGGAGCCACCTGTTCGCCTCGCTGGAACCACCTGCCGGACAGGCCAATATCAACTGCTGGCTATGCCAGAACCACCTGGGGGACGGTCCGGAATCACCTGCCAGCCATGGCGGAACCACCTCTCAGACGTACCAGAACCACCTGCCGGAGAAGCTGGAAACACGTCCTGGACAGTCTGGAACCACCTGCCGGCCAAGCCTGAACCACCTGCCAAGCACAACGGAACAACCTGCCAGACACGCCAAAATCACCTGCGTGTTATGCCAGAACCACTTGGAGGACTCTCTGGGATGACCTGCCGGGCATGCCGGAACCACCTCTCAGACGTGCCAGAACCATGTGGCGGACAGTCCGGAATCACCTGTTGGGCATGCGCAACCACCTCTGAGACGTACCAGAACCACATGCCGTGCAGGCTGGAACCACCTACCGGACAGACCGGAATCACCTTTCGGGCATGCCGGAACCACCTGTCAGATGTGCCAGAAACACGTGCCGGAGACGCCGGAAGCACCTGCCAAGCACGTGGGAACCACCTGCTCAACTCGCCTGAACCACCTGCCGGACATGCCAAAATCACCTGCCGACTATGCCAGAACCACTTGGCGAACACTCCGGAATCACTTGCCGGGCATGCAGGAACCACCTCTCAGACATGCCAGAACCCCGTGCCAATGACCCCGGAAGCACCAGCCGAGCACGCCGGAACCACCTGCTCGACTCGCCAGAACCACCTGCCGATCACGCAAGGATCACCTGCCGGCTACGCCACAACCAGTTGGGGAACACTTCGGAATCACCTGCCGGGCTTGCTGGAACCACCTGCCGGTCATGCCAAAATCACCTGCCAACTACACCAGTACCACTTGGCGGACACTGTGGAAACACCTGTCGGGCCGGCCGGAACCACAATCAGACGTGCCAAAACCATGTGCATGAGATGCTGGAACCACGCCCCGAACAGACGGAAAACACCTGCCAGACCCGTCTGAACAACCTGCCGAGCACGCCGGAGCCACCTGCTCGACTCGCCGGAACCACCTACCTGACATGCCCAAATCACCAGCCGGGTATGCCAGAACCACTTGGCGGACACTCCGGAATCATCTGCCGGACATGCCGGAGCCAGCTCTCAGACACACCAGAACCACGTGCCGGAGACGCCGGAAGCACCTGCCGAGCATGCCGGAGCCACCTGCTCGACTCGCCAGAAACACCTGCTGGACACGCCAAAATCACCTGCCGGGTACGCCAGAACCACCTGGCGGACACGCCGAAACGACCTGTCGTGCATGCCGGAACCACCTCTCAGACGTGCCGGAAGCACGTGCCGGACACGCCGGAATCACCTACCGGACAGACCGGAACCACCTGCCGAGCAGGCCGGAACCACCTGCTCGACTCGCCAGAACCACCTGCCGGACACGCAAAAATCACCTGCCGGCTACGCCACAACCAGTTGGGGAACACTTCGGAATCACCTGCCGGGCTTGCTGGAACCACCTGCTGGTCATGCCAAAATCACCTGCCAACTACGCCAGTACCACTTGGCGGACACTGTGGAAACACCTGTCGGGCCGGCCGGAACCACATCTCAAACGTGCCAGAACCATGTGCATGAGATGCTGGAACCACACCCCGAACAGACGGAAAACCCCTGCCAGAACCGTCTGAACACCCTGCCGAGCACGCCGGAGCCACCTGCTCGACTCGCCGGAACCACCTACCTGACATGCCCAAATCACCAGCCGGGTGTGCCAGAACCACTTGGCGGACACTCCGGAATCATCTGCCGGACATGCCGGAACCAGCTCTCAGACACACCAGAACCACGTGCCGGAGACGCCGGAAGCACCTGCCGAGCATGCCGGAGCCACCTGCTCGACTCGCCAGAAACACCTGCCGGACACGCCAAAATCACCTGCCGGGTACGCCAGAACCACCTGGCGGACACTCCGAAATCACCTGTCGCGCATGCCGGAACCACCTCTCAGACGTGCCGGAAGCACGTGCCGGACACGCCGGAATCACCTACCGGACAGACCGGAACCACCTGCTGAGCCCCCCGGAGCCAACTGTTCGACTCGCTGGAACCACCTGCCGGACAGGCCAATATCAACTGCTGGCTATGCCAGAACCACCAGGTGGACGGTCCGGAATCACCTGCCAGCCATGGCGGAACCACCTCTCAGACGTACCAGAACCACCTGCCGGAGACGCCGGAAGCACCTGTCAAGCACGTTGGAACCACCTGCTCATCTCGCCTGAACCACCTGCCGGACATGCCAAAATCACCTGCCGACTATGCCAGAACCACTTGGCGAACACTCCGGAATCACTTGCCGGGCATGCAGGAACCACTTCTCAGACATGCCAGAACCCCGTGCCAATGACCCCGGAAGCACCAGCCGAGCACGCCGGAACCACCTGCTCGACTCGCCAGAACCACCTGCCGATCACGCAAAAATCACCTGCCGGCTACGCCACAACCAGTTGGTGAACACTTTGGAATCACCTGCCAGGCTTGCTGGAACCACCTGCCAGTCATGCCAAAATCACCTGCCAACTACGCCAGAACCGCTTGGCGGACACTGCGGAAACACCTGTCGGGCCGGCTGGAACCACATCTCAGACGTGCCAGAAACGTGTTCATGAGATGCTGGAACCACACCCCGAACAGACGGTTACCACCTGACAACACCGCCTGAACCACCTGCTGAGCACGCCGGAACCACCTGCTCGACTCACCGGTACCACGTCCCCGACACGGCAAAATCACCACCTGGGTATGCCAGAACCACTTGGCGGACACTCCGGAATCATCTGCCAGACATGCCGGAACCAGCTCTCAGACACACAAGAACCAAGTGCCGGAGACGCCGGAAGCACCTGCCGAGCATGCCGGAGCCACATGCTCGACTCGCCAGAAACACCTGCCGGACACGCCAAAATCACCTGCCGGGTATGCCAGAACCACCTGGCGGACACTACGGAATCACCTGCCGCGCATGCCGGAACCACCTCTCAGACGTGCCGGAAGCACGTGCCAGACACGCCGGAAACACCTACCGGACAGACCGGAACCACCTGCCAAGAACGCCGGAGCCACCTGTTCGACTCGCTGGAACCACCTGCCGGACAGGCCAATATCAACTGCTGGCTATGCCAGAACCACCTGGGGGACGGTCCGGGATCACCTGCCAGCCATGGCGGAACCACCTCTCAGACGTACCAGAACCACCTGCCGGAGAAGCTGGAAACACGTCCTGGACAGACTGGAACCACGTGACGGCCATGCCTGAACCACCTGCCGAGCACGGCGGAACCACGTCCCCGACACGGCAAAATCACCTGCTGGGTATGCCAGAACCACTTGGCGGACTCTCCGAAATGACCTGCCGGGCATGTTGGAACCACCTCTCAGACGTGCCAGAAGCACGTGGCGGACAGTCCGGAATCACCTGTTGGGCATACGCAACCACCTCTGACACGTACCAGAACCACGTGCCGTGCACGCCGGAACCACCTACCGGACAGACCGGAATCAACTTTTGGGCATGCCGGAACCACCAGTCAGATGTGCCAGAAACACGTGCCGGAGACGCCGGAAGCACCTGCCGAGCACGTCGCAACCACCTGCTCAACTCGCCTGAACCACCTGCCGGACACGCCAAAATCACCTGCCCGCTACACCAGCACCACTTCGGGGACAAGCTGGAATCACGTGAGGGGCATGCCGGCACAGCCTCTCAGACTGAACCTCGTGCCGGACACCACAGAACCACCTGCCGGACAGACCGGAACCACCTGCCGGACACGCCGGAACCACCGGCTCGACCCGCCGGAACGACCGCTGGACATGCAAAATCACCTGCCGGCTACGCCGGAAACACTTGGCGAACACTCCGGAATCACCTGCCGGGCATGCCGGAACCACCTCTCAGATATGCCAGAACCACGTGCCAATGACCCCGGAAGCACCTGCCGAGCACGCCGGAACCACCTGCTCGACTCGCCAGAACCACCTGCCGGACACGCAAAAATCACCTGCCGGCTACGCCACAACCAGTTGGGGAACACTTCGGAATCACCTGCCGGTCATGCCAAAATCACCTGCCAACTACGCCAGTACCACTTGGCGGACACTGTGGAAACACCTGTCGGGCCGGCCGGAACCACATCTCAGACGTGCCAGAACCATGTGCATGAGATGCTGGAACCACACCACGAACAGACGGAAAACACCTGCCAGACCCGTCTGAACAACCTGCCGAGCACGCCGGAGCCACCTGCTCGACTTGCCGGAACCACCTACCTGACATGCCAAAATCACCAGCCGGGTATGCCAGAACCACTTGGCGGACACTCCGGAATCATCTGCCGGACATGCCGGAACCAGCTCTCAGACACACCAGAACCACGTGCCGGAGACGCCGGAAGCACCTACCGAGCATGCCGGAGCCACCTGCTCGACTCGCCAGAAACACCTGCCGGACACGCCAAAATCACCTGCCGGGTACGCCAGAACCACCTGGCGGACACTCCGAAATCGCCTGTCGCGCATGCCGGAACCACCTCTCAGACGTGCCGGAAGCACGTGCCGGACACGCCGAAATCACCTACCGGACAGACCGGAACCACCTGCCGAGCCCGCCGGAGCCAACTGTTCGACTCGCTGGAACCACCTGCCGGACAGGCCAATATCAACTGCTGGCTATGCCAGAACCACCTGGGGGACGGTCCGGAATCACCTGCCAGCCATGGCGGAACCACCTCTCAGACGTACCAGAACCACCTGCCGGAGAAGCTGGAAACACGTCCTGGACAGTCTGGAACCACGTGACGGCCATGCCTGCACCACCTGCCAAGCACAACGGAACAACCTGCCAGACACGCCAAAATCACCTGCGTGTTATGCCAGAACCACTTGGAGGACTCTCTGGGATGACATGCCGGGCATGCCGGAACCACCTCTCAGAAGTGCCAGAACCATGTGGCGGACAGTCCGGAATCACCTGTTGGGCATGCGCAACCACCTCTGAGACATACCAGCACCACATGCCGTGCAGGCTGGAACCACCTACCGGACAGACCGGAATCACCTTTCGGGCATGTCGGAACCACCTGTCAGATGTGCCAGAAACACGTGCCGGAGACGCCGGAAGCACCTGCCAAGCACGTTGGAACCACCTGCTCAACTCGCCTGAACCACCTGCCGGACATGCCAAAATCACCTGCCGACTATGCCAGAACCACTTGGCGAACACTCCGGAATCACTTGCCAGGCATGCAGGAACCACCTCTCAGACATGCCAGAACCCCGTGCCAATGACCCCGGAAGCACCAGCCGAGCACGCCGGAACCACCTGCTCGACTCGCCAGAACCACCTGCCGATCACGCAAAAATCACCTGCCGGCTACGCCACAACCAGTTGGTGAACACTTTGGAATCACCTGCCAGGCTTGCTGGAACCACCTGCCGGTCATGCCAAAATCACCTGCCAACTACGCCAGAACCGCTTGGCGGACACTGCGGAAACACCTGTCGGGCCGGCTGGAACCACATCTCAGACCTGCCAGAAACGTGTTCATGAGATGCTGGAACCACACGCCGAACAGACGGATACCACCTGCCAGAACCGCCTGAACCACCTGCTGAGCACGCCGGAAACACCTGCTCGACTCACCGGCACCAAGTCCCCGACACGGCGAAATCACCTGCTGGGTATGCCAGAACCACTTGGCGGACACTCCGGAATCATCTGCCGGACATGCCGGAACCAGCTCTCAGACACACCAGAACCAAGTGCCGGAGACGCCGGAAGCACCTGCCGAGCATGCCGGAGCCACCTGCTCGACTCGCCAGAAACACCTGCCGGACACGCCAAAATCACCTGCCGGGTATGCCAGAACCACCTGGCGGACACTACGGAATCACCTGCCGCGCATGCCGGAACCACCTCTCAGACGTGCCGGAAGCACGTGCCAGACACGCCGGAAACACCTACCGGACAGACCGGAACCACCTGCCAAGAACGCCGGAGCCACCTGTTCGACTCGCTGGAACCACCTGCCGGACAGGCCAATATCAACTGCTGGCTATTCCAGAACCACCTGGGTGACAGTCCTGGATCACCTGCCAGCCATGGCGGAACCACCTCTCAGACGTACCAGAACCACCTGCCGGAGAAGCTGGAAACACGTCCTGGACAGACTGGAACCACGTGACGGCCATGCCTGAACCACCTGCCGAGCACGGCGGATCCACCTGCCGGACACGCCAAAATCACCTGCGGGCTACGCCAGAACCACTTGGACGACTCTCCGAAATGACCTGCCGGGCATGTTGGAACCACCTCTCAGACATGCCAGAAGCACGTGGCGGACAGTCCGGAATCACCTGTTGGGCATACGCAACCACCTCTGACACGTACCAGAACCACGTGCCGTGCACGCCGGAACCACCTACCGGACAGACCGGAATCAACTCTTGGGCATGCCGGAACCACCAGTCAGATGTGCCAGAAACACGTGCCGGAGACGCCGGAAGCACCTGCCGAGCACGTCGCAACCACCTGCTCAACTCGCCTGAACCACCTGCCGGACACGCCAAAATCACCTGCCCGCTACACCAGCACCACTTCGGGGACAAGCCGGAATCACGTGAGGGGCATGCCGGCACAGCCTCTCAGACTGAACCTCGTGCCGGACACCACAGAACCACCTGCCGGACAGACCGGAACCACCTGCCGGACACGCCGGAACCACCGGCTCGACCCGCCGGAACGACCGCTGGACATGCAAAATCACCTGCCGGCTACGCCGGAAACACTTGGCGAACACTCCGGAATCACCTGCCGGGCATGCCGGAACCACCTCTCAGATATGCCAGAACCACGTGCCAATGACCCCGGAAGCACCTGCCGAGCACGCCGGAACCACCTGCTCGACTCGCCAGAACCACCTGCCGGACACGCAAAAATCACCTGCCGGCTACGCCACAACCAGTTGGGGAACACTTCGGAATCACCTGCCGGGCTTGCTGGAACCACCTGCCGGTCATGCCAAAATCACCTGCCAACTACGCCAGTACCACTTGGCGGACACTGTGGAAACACCTGTCGGGTCGGCCGGAACCACATCTCAGACGTGCCAGAACCATGTGCATGAGATGCTGGAACCACACCCCGAACAGACGGAAAACCCCTGCCAGACCCGTCTGAACAACCTGCCGAGCACGCCGGAGCCACCTGCTCGACTCGCCGGAACCACCTACCTGACATGCCCAAATCACCAGCCGGGTGTGCCAGAACCACTTGGCGGACACTCCGGAATCATCTGCCGGACATGCCGGAACCAGCTCTCAGACACACCAGAACCACGTGCCGGAGACGCCAGAAGCACCTGCCGAGCATGCCGGAGCCACCTGCTCGACTCGCCAGAAACACCTGCCGGACACGCCAAAATCACCTGCCGGGTACGCCAGAACCACCTGGCGGACACTCCGAAATCACCTGTCGCGCATGCCGGAACCACCTCTCAGACGTGCCGGAAGCACGTGCCGGACACGCCGGAATCACCTACCGGACAGACCGGAACCACCTGCTGAGCCCGCCGGAGCCAACTGTTCGACTCGCTGGAACCACCTGCCGGACAGGCCAATATCAACTGCTGGCTATGCCAGAACCACCAGGTGGACGGTCCGGAATCACCTGCCAGCCATGGCGGAACCACCTCTCAGACGTACCAGAACCACCTGCCGGAGACGCCGGAAGCACCTGTCAAGCACGTTGGAACCACCTGCTCATCTCGCCTGAACCACCTGCTGGACATGCCAAAATCACCTGCCGACTATGCCAGAACCACTTGGCGAACACTCCGGAATCACTTGCCGGGCATGCAGGAACCACTTCTCAGACATGCGAGAACCCCGTGCCAATGACCCCGGAAGCACCAGCCGAGCACGCCGGAACCACCTGCTCGACTCGCCAGAAACACCTGCCGGACACGCCAAAATCACCTGCCGGGTACGCCAGAACCACCTGGGGGACGGTCCGGAATCACCTGCCAGCCATGGCGGAACCACCTCTCAGACGTACCAGAACCACCTGCCGGAGAAGCTGGAAACACGTCCTGGACAGTCTGGAACCACGTGACGGCCATGCCTGCACCACCTGCCAAGCACAACGGAACAACCTGCCAGACACGCCAAAATCACCTGCGTGTTAGGCCAGAACCACTTGGAGGACTCTCTGGGATGACATGCCGGGCATGCCGGAACCACCTCTCAGAAGTGCCAGAACCATGTGGCGGACAGTCCGGAATCACCTGTTGGGCATGCGCAACCACCTCTGAGACATACCAGCACCACATGCCGTGCAGGCTGGAACCACCTACCGGACAGACCGGAATCACCTTTCGGGCATGTCGGAACCACCTGTCAGATGTGCCAGAAACACGTGCCGGAGACGCCGGAAGCACCTGCCAAGCACGTTGGAACCACCTGCTCAACTCGCCTGAACCACCTGCCGGACATGCCAAAATCACCTGCCGACTATGCCAGAACCACTTGGCGAACACTCCGCAATCACTTGCCAGGCATGCAGGAACCACCTCTCAGACATGCCAGAACCCCGTGCCAATGACCCCGGAAGCACCAGCCGAGCACGCCGGAACCACCTGCTCGACTCGCCAGAACCACCTGCCGATCACGCAAAAATCACCTGCCGGCTACGCCACAACCAGTTGGTGAACACTTTGGAATCACCTGCCAGGCTTATTGGAACCACCTGACACTCATGCCAAAATCAACTGCCAACTATGCCAGAACCGCTTGGCGGACACTGCGGAAACACCTGTCGGTCCGGCCGTAACCACATCTCAGACGTGCCAGAACCATGTGCATGAGATGCTGGAACCACACCCCGAACAGACGGATACCACCTGCCAGAACCGCCTGAACCACCTGCTGAGCACGCCGGAACCACCTGCTCGACTCACCGGTACCACCTCCCTGACATGCCAAAATCACCTGCTGGGTATGCCAGAACCACTTGGCGGACACTCCGGAATCATCTGCCGGACATGCCGGAACCAGCTCTCAGACACACCAGAACCAAGTGCCGGAGACGCCGGAAGCACCTGCCGAGCATGCCGGAGCCACCTGCTCGACTCGCCAGAAACACCTGCCGGACACGCCAAAATCACCTGCCGGGTACGCCAGAACCACCTGGCGGACACTCCGGAATCACCTGCCGCCCATGCCGGAACCACCTCTCAGACGTGCCGGAAGCACATGCCAGACACGCCGGAAACACCTACTGGACAGACCGGAACCACCTGCCAAGAACGCCGGAGCCACCTGTTCGACAAGCTGGAACCACCTGCCGGACAGGCCAATATCAACTGTTGGCTATGCTAGAACCACCTGGGGGACAGTCCGGGATCACCTGCCAGCCATGGCGGAACCACCTCTCAGACGTACCAGAACCACCTGCCGGAGAAGCTGGAAACACGTCCTGGACAGACTGGAACCACGTGACGGCCATGCCTGAACCACCTGCCGAGCACGGCGGAACCACCTGCCGGACACGCCAAAATCACCTGCGGGCTAAGCCAGAACCACTTGGACGACTCTCCGAAATGACCTGCCGGGCATGTTGGAACCACCTCTCAGACGTGCCAGAAGCACGTGGCGGACAGTCCGGAATCACCTGTTGGGCATACGCAACCACCTCTGAGACGTACCAGAACCACGTGCCGTGCACGCCGGAACCACCTACCGGACAGACCGGAATCAACTCTTGGGCATGCCGGACCCACCAGTCAGATGTGCCAGAAACACGTGCCGGAGACGCCGGAAGCACCTGCCGAGCACGTCGCAACCACCTGCTCAACTCGCCTGAACCACCTGCCGGACACGCCAAAATCACCTGCCCGCTACACCAGCACCACTTCGGGGACAAGCCGGAATCACGTGAGGGGCATGCCGGCACAGCCTCTCAGACTGAACCTCGTGCCGGACACCGCAGAACCACCTGCCGGACAGACCGGAACCACCTGCCGGACACGCCGGAACCACCGGCTCGACCCGCCGGAACGACCGCTGGACATGCAAAATCACCTGCCGGCTACGCCGGAAACACTTGGCGAACACTCCGGAATCACCTGCCGGGCATGCCGGAACCACCTCTCAGATATGCCAGAACCACGTGCCAATGACCCCGGAAGCACCTGCCGAGCACGCAGGAACCACCTGCTCGACTCGCCAGAACCACCTGCCGGACACGCAAAAATCACCTGCCGGCTACGCCACAACCAGTTGGGGAACACTTCGGAATCACCTGCCGGGCTTGCTGGAACCACCTGCCGGTCATGCCAAAATCACCTGCCAACTACGCCAGTACCACTTGGCGGACACTGTGGAAACACCTGTCGGGCCGGCCGGAACCACATCTCAGACGTGCCAGAACCATGTGCATGAGATGCTGGAACCACACACCGAACAGACGGAAAACACCTGCCAGACCCATCAGAAGAAACTGCCGAGCACGCCGGAGCCACCTGCTTGACTCGCCAGAACCACCTACCTGACATGCCCAAATCACCAGCCGGGTATGCCAGAACCACTTGGCGGACACTCCGGAATCATCTGCCGGACATGCCGGAACCAGCTCTCAGACACACCAGAACCACGTGCCGGAGACGCCGGAAGCACCTGCCGAGCATGCCGGAGCCACCTGCTCGACTCGCCAGAAACACCTGCCGGACACGACAAAATCACCTGCCGGGTACGCCAGAACCCCCTGGCGGACACTCCGAAATCACCTGTCGCGCATGCCGGAACCACCTCTCAGACGTGCCGGAAGCACGAGCCGGACACGCCGGAATCACCTACAGGACAGACCGGAAACACCTGCCGAGCACGCCGGAGCCACCTGTTCGACTCGCTTGAACCACCTGCCGGACAGGCCAATATCAACTGCTGGCTATGCCAGAACCACCAGGTGGACGGTCCGGAATCACCTGCCAGCCATGGCGGAACCACCTCTCAGACGTACCAGAACCACCTGCCGGAGACGCCGGAAGCACCTGCCAAGCACGTTGGAACCACCTGCTCAACTCGCCTGAACCACCTGCCGGACATGCCAAAATCACCTGCCGACTATGCCAGAACCACTTGGCGAACACTCCGGAATGACTTGCCGGGCATGCAGGAACCACCTCTCAGACATGCCAGAACCCCGTGCCAATGACCCCGGAAGCACCAGCCGAGCACGCCGGAACCACCTGCTCGACTCGCCAGAACCACCCGCCGATCACGCAAAAATCACCTGCCGGCTACGCCACAACCAGTTGGTGAACACTTTGGAATCACCTGCCAGGCTTGCTGGAACCACCTGCCGGTCATGCCAAAATCACCTGCCAACTACACCAGAACCGCTTGGCGGACACTGCGGAAACACCTGTCGGGCCGGCTGGAACCACATCTCAGACGTGCCAGAAACGTGTTCATGAGATGCTGGAACCACACCCCGAACAGACGGATACCACCTGCCAGAACCGACTGAACCACCTGCTGAGCACGCCGGAACCACCTGCTCGACTCACCGGTACCACGTCCCCGACACGGCAAAATCACCTGCTGGGTATGCCAGAACCACTTGGCGGACACTCCGGAATCATCTGCCAGACATGCCGGAACCAGCTCTCAGACACACCAGAACCAAGTGCCGGAGACACCGGAAGCACCTGCCGAGTATGCCGGAGCCACATGCTCGACTCGCCAGAAACACCTGCCGGACACGCCAAAATCACCTGCCGGGTATGCCAGAACCACCTGGCGGACACTACGGAATCACCTGCCGCGCATGCCGGAACCACCTCTCAGACGTGCCGGAAGCACGTGCCAGACACGCCGGAAACACCTACCGGACAGACCGGAACCACCTGCCAAGAACGCCGGAGCCACCTGTTCGACTCGCTGGAACCACCTGCCGGACAGGCCAATATCAACTGCTGGCTATGCCAGAACCACCTGGGGGACAGTCCGGGATCACCTGCCAGCCATGGCGGAACCACCTCTCAGACGTACCAGAACCACCTGCCGGAGAAGCTGGAAACACGTCCTGGACAGACTGGAACCACGTGACGGCCATGCCTGAACCACCTGCTGAGCACGGCGGAACCACCTGCCGTACACGCCAAAATCACCTGCGGGCTACGCCAGAACCACTTGGACGACTCTCCGAAATGACCTGCCGGGCATGTTGGAACCACCTCTCAGACGTGCCAGAAGCACGTGGCGGACAGTCCGGAATCACCTGTTGGGCATACGCAACCACCTCTGACACGTACCAGAACCACGTGTCGTGCACGCGGGAACCACCTACCGGACAGACCGGAATCAACTTTCGGGCATGCCGGAACCACCAGACAGATGTGCCAGAAACACGTGCCGGAGACGCCGGAAGCACCTGCCGAGCACGTCGCAACCACCTGCTCAACTCGCCTGAACCACTTGACGGACACGCCAAAATCACCTGCCCGCTACACCAGCACCACTTCGGGGACAAGCCGGAATCACGTGAGGGGCATGCCGGCACAGCCTCTCAGACTGAACCTCGTGCCGGACACCACAGAACCACCTGCCGGACAGACCGGAACCACCTGCCGGACACGCCGGTACCACCGGCTCGACCCGCCGGAACGACCGCTGGACATGCAAAATCACCTGCCGGCTACGCCGGAAACACTTGGCGAACACTCCGGAATCACCTGCCGGGCATGCCGGAACCACCTCTCAGATATGCCAGAACCACGTGCCAATGACCCCGGAAGCACCTGCCGAGCACGCCGGAACCACATGCTCGACTCGCCAGAACCACCTGCCGGACACGCAAAAATCACCTGCCGGCTACGCCACAACCAGTTGGGGAACACTTCGGAATCACCTGCCGGGCTTGCTGGAACCACCTGCCGGTCATGCCAAAATCACCTGCCAACTACGCCAGTACCACTTGGCGGACACTGTGGAAACACCTGTCGGGCCGGCCGGAACCACATCTCAGACGTGCCAGAACCATGTGCATGAGATGCTGGAACCACAACCCGAACAGACGGAAAACACCTGCCAGACCCGTCTGAAGAAACTGCCGAGAACGTCGGAGCCACCTGCTTGACTCGCCGGAACCACCTACCTGACATGCCAAAATCACCAGCCGGGTATGCCAGAACCACTTGGCGGACACTCCGGAATCATCTGCCGGACATGCCGGAACCAGCTCTCAGACACACCAGAACCAAGTGCCGGAGACGCCGGAAGCACCTGCCGAGCATGCCGGAGCCACCTGCTCGACTCGCCAGAAACACCTGCCGGACACGCCAAAATCACCTGCCGGGTACGCCAGAACCCCCTGGCGGACACTCCGAAATCACCTGTCGCGCATGCCGGAACCACCTCTCAGACGTGCCGGAAGCACGTGCCGGACACGCCGGAATCACCTACCGGACAGACCGGAACCACCTGCCGAGCACGCCGGAGCCACCTGTTCGACTCGCTTGAACCACCTGCCGGACAGTCCAATATCAACTGGTGGCTATGCCAGAACCACCTGGGGGACGGTCCGGAATCACCTGCCAGCCATGGCGGAACCACCTCTCAGACGTACCAGAACCACCTGCCGGAGAAGCTGGAAACACGTCCTGGACAGTCTGGAACCACGTGACGGCCATGCCTGCACCACCTGCCAAGCACAACGGAACAACCTGCCAGACACACCAAAATCACCTGCGTGTTATGCCAGAACCACTTGGAGTACTCTCTGGGATGACATGCCGGGCATGCCGGAACCACCTCTCAGAAGTGCCAGAACCATGTGGCGGACAGTCCGGAATCACCTGTTGGGCATGCGCAACCACCTCTGAGATATACCAGCACCACATGCCGTGCAGGCTGGAACCACCTACCGGACAGACCGGAATCACCTTTCGGGCATGCCGGAACCACCTGTCAGATGTGCCAGAAACACGTGCCGGAGACGCCGGAAGCACCTGCCAAGCACGTTGGAACCACCTGCTCAACTCGCCTGAACCACCTGCCGGACATGCCAAAATCACCTGCCGACTATGCCAGAACCACTTGGCGAACACTCCGGAATCACTTGCCGGGCATGCAGGAACCACCTCTCAGACATGCCAGAACCCCGTGCCAATGACCCCGGAAGCACCAGCCGAGCACGCCGGAACCACCTGCTCGACTCGCCAGAACCACCTGCCGATCACGCAAAAATCACCTGCCGGCTACGCCACAACCAGTTGGTGAACATTTTGGAATCACCTGCCAGGCTTGCTGGAACCACCTGCCAGTCATGCCAAAATCAGCTGCCAACTACGCCAGAACCGCTTGGCGGACACTGCGGAAACACCTGTCGGGCCGGCTGGAACCACATCTCAGACGTGCCAAAAACGTGTTCATGAGATGCTGGAACCACAAGCCGAACAGACGGATACCACCTGCCAGAACCGCCTGAACCACCTGCTGAGCACGCCGGAACCACCTGCTCGTCTCACCGGAACCACCTCCCTGACACGGCAAAATCACCTGCTGGGTATGCCAGAACCACTTGGCGGACACTCCGGAATCATCTGCCGGACATGCCGGAACCAGCTCTCAGACACACCAGAACCAAGTGCCGGAGACGCCGGAAGCACCTGCCGAGCATGCCGGAGCCACCTGCTCGACTCGCCAGAAACACCTGCCGGACACGCCAAAATCACCTGCCGGGTATGCCAGAACCACCTGGCGGACACTCCGGAATCACCTGCCGCCCATGCCGGAACCACCTCTCAGACGTGCCGGAAGCACATGCCAGACACGCCGGAAACACCTACTGGACAGACCGGAACCACCTGCCAAGAACGCCGGAGCCACCTGTTCGACAAGCTGGAACCACCTGCCGGACAGGCCAATATCAACTGTTGGCTATGCTAGAACCACCTGGGGGACAGTCCGGGATCACCTGCCAGCCATGGCGGAACCACCTCTCAGACGTACCAGAACCACCTGCCGGAGAAGCTGGAAACACGTCCTGGACAGACTGGAACCACGTGACGGCCATGCCTGAACCACCTGCCGAGCACGGCGGAACCACCTGCCGGACACGCCAAAATCACCTGCGGGCTAAGCCAGAACCACTTGGACGACTCTCCGAAATGACCTGCCGGGCATGTTGGAACCACCTCTCAGACGTGCCAGAAGCACGTGGCGGACAGTCCGGAATCACCTGTTGGGCATACGCAACCACCTCTGAGACGTACCAGAACCACGTGCCGTGCACGCCGGAACCACCTACCGGACAGACCGGAATCAACTCTTGGGCATGCCGGACCCACCAGTCAGATGTGCCAGAAACACGTGCCGGAGACGCCGGAAGCACCTGCCGAGCACGTCGCAACCACCTGCTCAACTCGCCTGAACCACCTGCCGGACACGCCAAAATCACCTGCCCGCTACACCAGCACCACTTCGGGGACAAGCCGGAATCACGTGAGGGGCATGCCGGCACAGCCTCTCAGACTGAACCTCGTGCCGGACACCGCAGAACCACCTGCCGGACAGACCGGAACCACCTGCCGGACACGCCGGAACCACCGGCTCGACCCGCCGGAACGACCGCTGGACATGCAAAATCACCTGCCGGCTACGCCGGAAACACTTGGCGAACACTCCGGAATCACCTGCCGGGCATGCCGGAACCACCTCTCAGATATGCCAGAACCACGTGCCAATGACCCCGGAAGCACCTGCCGAGCACGCAGGAACCACCTGCTCGACTCGCCAGAACCACCTGCCGGACACGCAAAAATCACCTGCCGGCTACGCCACAACCAGTTGGGGAACACTTCGGAATCACCTGCCGGGCTTGCTGGAACCACCTGCCGGTCATGCCAAAATCACCTGCCAACTACGCCAGTACCACTTGGCGGACACTGTGGAAACACCTGTCGGGCCGGCCGGAACCACATCTCAGACGTGCCAGAACCATGTGCATGAGATGCTGGAACCAAACACCGAACAGACGGAAAACACCTGCCAGACCCATCAGAAGAAACTGCCGAGCACGCCGGAGCCACCTGCTTGACTCGCCAGAACCACCTACCTGACATGCCCAAATCACCAGCCGGGTATGCCAGAACCACTTGGCGGACACTCCGGAATCATCTGCCGGACATGCCGGAACCAGCTCTCAGACACACCAGAACCACGTGCCGGAGACGCCGGAAGCACCTGCCGAGCATGCCGGAGCCACCTGCTCGACTCGCCAGAAACACCTGCCGGACACGACAAAATCACCTGCCGGGTACGCCAGAACCCCCTGGCGGACACTCCGAAATCACCTGTCGCGCATGCCGGAACCACCTCTCAGACGTGCCGGAAGCACGAGCCGGACACGCCGGAATCACCTACAGGACAGACCGGAAACACCTGCCGAGCACGCCGGAGCCACCTGTTCGACTCGCTTGAACCACCTGCCGGACAGGCCAATATCAACTGCTGGCTATGCCAGAACCACCAGGTGGACGGTCCGGAATCACCTGCCAGCCATGGCGGAACCACCTCTCAGACGTACCAGAACCACCTGCCGGAGACGCCGGAAGCACCTGCCAAGCACGTTGGAACCACCTGCTCAACTCGCCTGAACCACCTGCCGGACATGCCAAAATCACCTGCCGACTATGCCAGAACCACTTGGCGAACACTCCGGAATGACTTGCCGGGCATGCAGGAACCACCTCTCAGACATGCCAGAACCCCGTGCCAATGACCCCGGAAGCACCAGCCGAGCACGCCGGAACCACCTGCTCGACTCGCCAGAACCACCCGCCGATCACGCAAAAATCACCTGCCGGCTACGCCACAACCAGTTGGTGAACACTTTGGAATCACCTGACAGGCTTGCTGGAACCACCTGCCGGTCATGCCAAAATCACCTGCCAACTACACCAGAACCGCTTGGCGGACACTGCGGAAACACCTGTCGGGCCGGCTGGAACCACATCTCAGACGTGCCAGAAACGTGTTCATGAGATGCTGGAACCACACCCCGAACAGACGGATACCACCTGCCAGAACCGACTGAACCACCTGCTGAGCACGCCGGAACCACCTGCTCGACTCACCGGTACCACGTCCCCGACACGGCAAAATCACCTGCTGGGTATGCCAGAACCACTTGGCGGACACTCCGGAATCATCTGCCAGACATGCCGGAACCAGCTCTCAGACACACCAGAACCAAGTGCCGGAGACACCGGAAGCACCTGCCGAGTATGCCGGAGCCACATGCTCGACTCGCCAGAAACACCTGCCGGACACGCCAAAATCACCTGCCGGGTATGCCAGAACCACCTGGCGGACACTACGGAATCACCTGCCGCGCATGCCGGAACCACCTCTCAGACGTGCCGGAAGCACGTGCCAGACACGCCGGAAACACCTACCGGACAGACCGGAACCACCTGCCAAGAACGCCGGAGCCACCTGTTCGACTCGCTGGAACCACCTGCCGGACAGGCCAATATCAACTGCTGGCTATGCCAGAACCACCTGGGGGACAGTCCGGGATCACCTGCCAGCCATGGCGGAACCACCTCTCAGACGTACCAGAACCACCTGCCGGAGAAGCTGGAAACACGTCCTGGACAGACTGGAACCACGTGACGGCCATGCCTGAACCACCTGCTGAGCACGGCGGAACCACCTGCCGTACACGCCAAAATCACCTGCGGGCTACGCCAGAACCACTTGGACGACTCTCCGAAATGACCTGCCGGGCATGTTGGAACCACCTCTCAGACGTGCCAGAAGCACGTGGCGGACAGTCCGGAATCACCTGTTGGGCATACGCAACCACCTCTGACACGTACCAGAACCACGTGTCGTGCACGCGGGAACCACCTACCGGACAGACCGGAATCAACTTTCGGGCATGCCGGAACCACCAGACAGATGTGCCAGAAACACGTGCCGGAGACGCCGGAAGCACCTGCCGAGCACGTCGCAACCACCTGCTCAACTCGCCTGAACCACTTGACGGACACGCCAAAATCACCTGCCCGCTACACCAGCACCACTTCGGGGACAAGCCGGAATCACGTGAGGGGCATGCCGGCACAGCCTCTCAGACTGAACCTCGTGCCGGACACCACAGAACCACCTGCCGGACAGACCGGAACCACCTGCCGGACACGCCGGTACCACCGGCTCGACCCGCCGGAACGACCGCTGGACATGCAAAATCACCTGCCGGCTACGCCGGAAACACTTGGCGAACACTCCGGAATCACCTGCCGGGCATGCCGGAACCACCTCTCAGATATGCCAGAACCACGTGCCAATGACCCCGGAAGCACCTGCCGAGCACGCCGGAACCACATGCTCGACTCGCCAGAACCACCTGCCGGACACGCAAAAATCACCTGCCGGCTACGCCACAACCAGTTGGGGAACACTTCGGAATCACCTGCCGGGCTTGCTGGAACCACCTGCCGGTCATGCCAAAATCACCTGCCAACTACGCCAGTACCACTTGGCGGACACTGTGGAAACACCTGTCGGGCCGGCCGGAACCACATCTCAGACGTGCCAGAACCATGTGCATGAGATGCTGGAACCACAACCCGAACAGACGGAAAACACCTGCCAGACCCGTCTGAAGAAACTGCCGAGAACGTCGGAGCCACCTGCTTGACTCGCCGGAACCACCTACCTGACATGCCAAAATCACCAGCCGGGTATGCCAGAACCACTTGGCGGACACTCCGGAATCATCTGCCGGACATGCCGGAACCAGCTCTCAGACACACCAGAACCAAGTGCCGGAGACGCCGGAAGCACCTGCCGAGCATGCCGGAGCCACCTGCTCGACTCGCCAGAAACACCTGCCGGACACGCCAAAATCACCTGCCGGGTACGCCAGAACCCCCTGGCGGACACTCCGAAATCACCTGTCGCGCATGCCGGAACCACCTCTCAGACGTGCCGGAAGCACGTGCCGGACACGCCGGAATCACCTACCGGACAGACCGGAACCACCTGCCGAGCACGCCGGAGCCACCTGTTCGACTCGCTTGAACCACCTGCCGGACAGTCCAATATCAACTGGTGGCTATGCCAGAACCACCTGGGGGACGGTCCGGAATCACCTGCCAGCCATGGCGGAACCACCTCTCAGACGTACCAGAACCACCTGCCGGAGAAGCTGGAAACACGTCCTGGACAGTCTGGAACCACGTGACGGCCATGCCTGCACCACCTGCCAAGCACAACGGAACAACCTGCCAGACACACCAAAATCACCTGCGTGTTATGCCAGAACCACTTGGAGTACTCTCTGGGATGACATGCCGGGCATGCCGGAACCACCTCTCAGAAGTGCCAGAACCATGTGGCGGACAGTCCGGAATCACCTGTTGGGCATGCGCAACCACCTCTGAGATATACCAGCACCACATGCCGTGCAGGCTGGAACCACCTACCGGACAGACCGGAATCACCTTTCGGGCATGCCGGAACCACCTGTCAGATGTGCCAGAAACACGTGCCGGAGACGCCGGAAGCACCTGCCAAGCACGTTGGAACCACCTGCTCAACTCGCCTGAACCACCTGCCGGACATGCCAAAATCACCTGCCGACTATGCCAGAACCACTTGGCGAACACTCCGGAATCACTTGCCGGGCATGCAGGAACCACCTCTCACACATGCCAGAACCCCGTGCCAATGACCCCGGAAGCACCAGCCGAGCACGCCGGAACCACCTGCTCGACTCGCCAGAACCACCTGCCGATCACGCAAAAATCACCTGCCGGCTACGCCACAACCAGTTGGTGAACACTTTGGAATCACCTGCCAGGCTTGCTGGAACCACCTGCCGGTCATGCCAAAATCACCTGCCAACTACGCCAGAACCGCTTGGCGGACACTGCGGAAACACCTGTCGGGCCGGCTGGAACCACATCTCAGACGTGCCAGAAACGTGTTCATGAGATGCTGGAACCACACCCCGAACAGACGGATACCACCTGCCAGAACCGCCTGAACCACCTGCTAAGCACGCCGGAACCACCTGCTCGACTCACCGGTACCACCTCCCTGACACGCCAAAATCACCTGTTGGGTATGCCAGAACCACTTGGCGGACACTCCGGAATCATCTGCCGGACATGCCGGAACCAGCTCTCAGACACACCAGAACCAAGTGCCGGAGACGCCGGAAGCACCTGCCGAGCATGCCGGAGCCACCTGCTCGACTCGCCAGAAACACCTGCCGGACACGCCAAAATCACCTGCCGGGTATGCCAGAACCACCTGGCGGACACTACGGAATCACCTGCCGCGCATGCCGGAACCACCTCTCAGACGTGCCGGAAGCACGTGCCAGACACGCCGGAAACACCTACCGGACAGACCGGAACCACCTGCCAAGAACGCCGGAGCCACCTGTTCGACTCGCTGGAACCACCTGCCGGACAGGCCAATATCAACTGCTGGCTATGCCAGAACCACCTGGGGGACGGTCCGGGATCACCTGCCAGCCATGGCGGAACCACCTCTCAGACGTACCAGAACCACCTGTCGGAGAAGCTGGAAACACGTCCTGGACAGACTGGAACCACGTGACGGCCATGCCTGAACCACCTGCCGAGCACGGCGGAACCACCTGCCGGACACGCCAAAATCACCTGCGGGCTACGCCAGAACCACTTGGACGACTCTCCGAAATGACCTGCCGGGCATGTTGGAACCACCTCTCAGACGTGCCAGAAGCACGTGGCGGACAGTCCGGAATCACCTGTTGGGCATACGCAACCACCTCTGACACGTACCAGAACCACGTGTCGTGCACGCGGGAACCACCTACCGGACAGACCGGAATCAACTTTCGGGCATGCCGGAACCACCAGTCAGATGTGCCAGAAACACGTGCCGGAGACGCCGGAAGCACCTGCCGAGCACGTCGCAACCACCTGCTCAACTCGCCTGAACCACTTGACGGACACGCCAAAATCACCTGCCCGCTACACCAGCACCACTTCGGGGACAAGCCGGAATCACGTGAGGGGCATGCCGGCACAGCCTCTCAGACTGAACCTCGTGCCGGACACCACAGAACCACCTGCCGGACAGACCGGAACCACCTGTCGGACACGCCGAAACCACCGGCTCGACCCGCCGGAACGACCGCTGGACATGCAAAATCACCTGCCGGCTACGCCGGAAACACTTGGCGAACACTCCGGAATCACCTGCCGGGCATGCCGGAACCACCTCTCAGATATGCCAGAACCACGTGCCAATGACCCCGGGAGTACCTGCCGAGCACGCCGGAACCACCTGCTCGACTCGCCAGAACCACCTGCCGGACACGCAAAAATCACCTGCCGGCTACGCCACAACCAGTTGGGGAACACTTCGGAATCACCTGCCGGGCTTGCTGGAACCACCTGCCGGTCATGCCAAAATCACCTGCCAACTACGCCAGTACCACTTGGCGGACACTGTGGAAACACCTGTCGGGCCGGCCGGAACCACATCTCAGACGTGCCAGAACCATGTGCATGAGATGCTGGAACCACACCCCGAACAGACGGAAAACACATGCCAGACCCGTCTGAACAACCTGCCGAGCACGCCGGAGCCACCTGCTCGACTCGCTGGAACCACCTACCTGACATGCCCAAATCACCAGCCGGGTGTGCCAGAACCACTTGGCGGACACTCCGGAATCATCTGCCGGACATGCCGGAACCAGCTCTCAGACACACCATAACCACGTGCCGGAGATGCCGGAAGCACCTGCCGAGCATGCCGGAGCCACCTGCTCGACTCGCCAGACACACCTGCCGGACACGCCAAAATCACCTGCCGGGTACGCCAGAACCACCTGGCGGACACTCCGAAACGACCTGTCGCGCATGCCGGAACCACCTCTCAGACGTGCCGGTAGCACGTGCCGGACACGCCAGAATCACCTACCGGACAGACCGGAAACACCTGCCGAGCACGCCGGAGCCACCTGTTCGACTCGCTTGAACCACCTGCCGGACAGGCCAATATCAACTGCTGGCTATGCCAGAACCACCAGGTGGACGGTCCGGAATCACCTGCCAGCCATGGCGGAACCACCTCTCAGACGTACCAGAACCACCTGCCGGAGACGCCGGAAGCACCTGCCAAGCACGTTGGAACCACCTGCTCAACTCGCCTGAACCACCTGCCGGACATGCCAAAATCACCTGCCGACTATGCCAGAACCACTTGGCGAACACTCCGGAATGACTTGCCGGGCATGCAGGAACCACCTCTCAGACATGCCAGAACCCCGTGCCAATGACCCCGGAAGCACCAGCCGAGCACGCCGGAACCACCTGCTCGACTCGCCAGAACCACCCGCCGATCACGCAAAAATCACCTGCCGGCTACGCCACAACCAGTTGGTGAACACTTTGGAATCACCTGCCAGGCTTGCTGGAACCACCTGCCGGTCATGCCAAAATCACCTGCCAACTACACCAGAACCGCTTGGCGGACACTGCGGAAACACCTGTCGGGCCGGCTGGAACCACATCTCAGACGTGCCAGAAACGTGTTCATGAGATGCTGGAACCACACCCCGAACAGACGGATACCACCTGCCAGAACCGACTGAACCACCTGCTGAGCACGCCGGAACCACCTGCTCGACTCACCGGTACCACGTCCCCGACACGGCAAAATCACCTGCTGGGTATGCCAGAACCACTTGGCGGACACTCCGGAATCATCTGCCAGACATGCCGGAACCAGCTCTCAGACACACCAGAACCAAGTGCCGGAGACACCGGAAGCACCTGCCGAGTATGCCGGAGCCACATGCTCGACTCGCCAGAAACACCTGCCGGACACGCCAAAATCACCTGCCGGGTATGCCAGAACCACCTGGCGGACACTACGGAATCACCTGCCGCGCATGCCGGAACCACCTCTCAGACGTGCCGGAAGCACGTGCCAGACACGCCGGAAACACCTACCGGACAGACCGGAACCACCTGCCAAGAACGCCGGAGCCACCTGTTCGACTCGCTGGAACCACCTGCCGGACAGGCCAATATCAACTGCTGGCTATGCCAGAACCACCTGGGGGACAGTCCGGGATCACCTGCCAGCCATGGCGGAACCACCTCTCAGACGTACCAGAACCACCTGCCGGAGAAGCTGGAAACACGTCCTGGACAGACTGGAACCACGTGACGGCCATGCCTGAACCACCTGCTGAGCACGGCGGAACCACCTGCCGTACACGCCAAAATCACCTGCGGGCTACGCCAGAACCACTTGGACGACTCTCCGAAATGACCTGCCGGGCATGTTGGAACCACCTCTCAGACGTGCCAGAAGCACGTGGCGGACAGTCCGGAATCACCTGTTGGGCATACGCAACCACCTCTGACACGTACCAGAACCACGTGTCGTGCACGCGGGAACCACCTACCGGACAGACCGGAATCAACTTTCGGGCATGCCGGAACCACCAGACAGATGTGCCAGAAACACGTGCCGGAGACGCCGGAAGCACCTGCCGAGCACGTCGCAACCACCTGCTCAACTCGCCTGAACCACTTGACGGACACGCCAAAATCACCTGCCCGCTACACCAGCACCACTTCGGGGACAAGCCGGAATCACGTGAGGGGCATGCCGGCACAGCCTCTCAGACTGAACCTCGTGCCGGACACCACAGAACCACCTGCCGGACAGACCGGAACCACCTGCCGGACACGCCGGTACCACCGGCTCGACCCGCCGGAACGACCGCTGGACATGCAAAATCACCTGCCGGCTACGCCGGAAACACTTGGCGAACACTCCGGAATCACCTGCCGGGCATGCCGGAACCACCTCTCAGATATGCCAGAACCACGTGCCAATGACCCCGGAAGCACCTGCCGAGCACGCCGGAACCACATGCTCGACTCGCCAGAACCACCTGCCGGACACGCAAAAATCACCTGCCGGCTACGCCACAACCAGTTGGGGAACACTTCGGAATCACCTGCCGGGCTTGCTGGAACCACCTGCCGGTCATGCCAAAATCACCTGCCAACTACGCCAGTACCACTTGGCGGACACTGTGGAAACACCTGTCGGGCCGGCCGGAACCACATCTCAGACGTGCCAGAACCATGTGCATGAGATGCTGGAACCACAACCCGAACAGACGGAAAACACCTGCCAGACCCGTCTGAAGAAACTGCCGAGAACGTCGGAGCCACCTGCTTGACTCGCCGGAACCACCTACCTGACATGCCAAAATCACCAGCCGGGTATGCCAGAACCACTTGGCGGACACTCCGGAATCATCTGCCGGACATGCCGGAACCAGCTCTCAGACACACCAGAACCAAGTGCCGGAGACGCCGGAAGCACCTGCCGAGCATGCCGGAGCCACCTGCTCGACTCGCCAGAAACACCTGCCGGACACGCCAAAATCACCTGCCGGGTACGCCAGAACCCCCTGGCGGACACTCCGAAATCACCTGTCGCGCATGCCGGAACCACCTCTCAGACGTGCCGGAAGCACGTGCCGGACACGCCGGAATCACCTACCGGACAGACCGGAACCACCTGCCGAGCACGCCGGAGCCACCTGTTCGACTCGCTTGAACCACCTGCCGGACAGTCCAATATCAACTGGTGGCTATGCCAGAACCACCTGGGGGACGGTCCGGAATCACCTGCCAGCCATGGCGGAACCACCTCTCAGACGTACCAGAACCACCTGCCGGAGAAGCTGGAAACACGTCCTGGACAGTCTGGAACCACGTGACGGCCATGCCTGCACCACCTGCCAAGCACAACGGAACAACCTGCCAGACACACCAAAATCACCTGCGTGTTATGCCAGAACCACTTGGAGTACTCTCTGGGATGACATGCCGGGCATGCCGGAACCACCTCTCAGAAGTGCCAGAACCATGTGGCGGACAGTCCGGAATCACCTGTTGGGCATGCGCAACCACCTCTGAGATATACCAGCACCACATGCCGTGCAGGCTGGAACCACCTACCGGACAGACCGGAATCACCTTTCGGGCATGCCGGAACCACCTGTCAGATGTGCCAGAAACACGTGCCGGAGACGCCGGAAGCACCTGCCAAGCACGTTGGAACCACCTGCTCAACTCGCCTGAACCACCTGCCGGACATGCCAAAATCACCTGCCGACTATGCCAGAACCACTTGGCGAACACTCCGGAATCACTTGCCGGGCATGCAGGAACCACCTCTCACACATGCCAGAACCCCGTGCCAATGACCCCGGAAGCACCAGCCGAGCACGCCGGAACCACCTGCTCGACTCGCCAGAACCACCTGCCGATCACGCAAAAATCACCTGCCGGCTACGCCACAACCAGTTGGTGAACATTTTGGAATCACCTGCCAGGCTTGCTGGAACCACCTGCCAGTCATGCCAAAATCAGCTGCCAACTACGCCAGAACCGCTTGGCGGACACTGCGGAAACACCTGTCGGGCCGGCTGGAACCACATCTCAGACGTGCCAAAAACGTGTTCATGAGATGCTGGAACCACAAGCCGAACAGACGGATACCACCTGCCAGAACCGCCTGAACCACCTGCTGAGCACGCCGGAACCACCTGCTCGTCTCACCGGAACCACCTCCCTGACACGGCAAAATCACCTGCTGGGTATGCCAGAACCACTTGGCGGACACTCCGGAATCATCTGCCGGACATGCCGGAACCAGCTCTCAGACACACCAGAACCAAGTGCCGGAGACGCCGGGAGCACCTGCCGAGCATGCCGGAGCCACCTGCTCGACTCGCCAGAAACACCTGCCGGACATGCCAAAATCACCTGCCGGGTATGCCAGAACCACCTGGCGGACACTACGGAATCACCTGCCGCGCATGCCGGAACCACCTCTCAGACGTGCCGGAAGCACGTGCCAGACACGCCGGAAACACCTACCGGACAGACCGGAACCACCTGCCAAGAACGCCGGAGCCACCTGTTCGACTCGCTGGAACCACCTGCCGGACAGGCCAATATCAACTGCTGGCTATGCCAGAACCACCTGGGGGACAGTCCGGGATCACCTGCCAGCCATGGCGGAACCACCTCTCAGACGTACCAGAACCACCTGCCG
Source organism: Equus przewalskii (assembly GCF_037783145.1). Lineage (NCBI taxonomy): Eukaryota > Metazoa > Chordata > Mammalia > Perissodactyla > Equidae > Equus > Equus przewalskii. The sequence continues at coordinate 45,958 of NW_027227358.1, read as the reverse complement.
GAGAAGCTGGAAACACGTCCTGGACAGACTGGAACCACGTGACGGCCATGCCTGAACCACCTGCTGAGCACGGCGGAACCACCTGCCGTACACGCCAAAATCACCTGCGGGCTACGCCAGAACCACTTGGACGACTCTCCGAAATGACCTGCCGGGCATGTTGGAACCACCTCTCAGACGTGCCAGAAGCACGTGGCGGACAGTCCGGAATCACCTGTTGGGCATACGCAACCACCTCTGACACGTACCAGAACCACGTGTCGTGCACGCGGGAACCACCTACCGGACAGACCGGAATCAACTTTCGGGCATGCCGGAACCACCAGACAGATGTGCCAGAAACACGTGCCGGAGACGCCGGAAGCACCTGCCGAGCACGTCGCAACCACCTGCTCAACTCGCCTGAACCACTTGACGGACACGCCAAAATCACCTGCCCGCTACACCAGCACCACTTCGGGGACAAGCCGGAATCACGTGAGGGGCATGCCGGCACAGCCTCTCAGACTGAACCTCGTGCCGGACACCACAGAACCACCTGCCGGACAGACCGGAACCACCTGCCGGACACGCCGGTACCACCGGCTCGACCCGCCGGAACGACCGCTGGACATGCAAAATCACCTGCCGGCTACGCCGGAAACACTTGGCGAACACTCCGGAATCACCTGCCGGGCATGCCGGAACCACCTCTCAGATATGCCAGAACCACGTGCCAATGACCCCGGAAGCACCTGCCGAGCACGCCGGAACCACATGCTCGACTCGCCAGAACCACCTGCCGGACACGCAAAAATCACCTGCCGGCTACGCCACAACCAGTTGGGGAACACTTCGGAATCACCTGCCGGGCTTGCTGGAACCACCTGCCGGTCATGCCAAAATCACCTGCCAACTACGCCAGTACCACTTGGCGGACACTGTGGAAACACCTGTCGGGCCGGCCGGAACCACATCTCAGACGTGCCAGAACCATGTGCATGAGATGCTGGAACCACAACCCGAACAGACGGAAAACACCTGCCAGACCCGTCTGAAGAAACTGCCGAGAACGTCGGAGCCACCTGCTTGACTCGCCGGAACCACCTACCTGACATGCCAAAATCACCAGCCGGGTATGCCAGAACCACTTGGCGGACACTCCGGAATCATCTGCCGGACATGCCGGAACCAGCTCTCAGACACACCAGAACCAAGTGCCGGAGACGCCGGAAGCACCTGCCGAGCATGCCGGAGCCACCTGCTCGACTCGCCAGAAACACCTGCCGGACACGCCAAAATCACCTGCCGGGTACGCCAGAACCCCCTGGCGGACACTCCGAAATCACCTGTCGCGCATGCCGGAACCACCTCTCAGACGTGCCGGAAGCACGTGCCGGACACGCCGGAATCACCTACCGGACAGACCGGAACCACCTGCCGAGCACGCCGGAGCCACCTGTTCGACTCGCTTGAACCACCTGCCGGACAGTCCAATATCAACTGGTGGCTATGCCAGAACCACCTGGGGGACGGTCCGGAATCACCTGCCAGCCATGGCGGAACCACCTCTCAGACGTACCAGAACCACCTGCCGGAGAAGCTGGAAACACGTCCTGGACAGTCTGGAACCACGTGACGGCCATGCCTGCACCACCTGCCAAGCACAACGGAACAACCTGCCAGACACACCAAAATCACCTGCGTGTTATGCCAGAACCACTTGGAGTACTCTCTGGGATGACATGCCGGGCATGCCGGAACCACCTCTCAGAAGTGCCAGAACCATGTGGCGGACAGTCCGGAATCACCTGTTGGGCATGCGCAACCACCTCTGAGATATACCAGCACCACATGCCGTGCAGGCTGGAACCACCTACCGGACAGACCGGAATCACCTTTCGGGCATGCCGGAACCACCTGTCAGATGTGCCAGAAACACGTGCCGGAGACGCCGGAAGCACCTGCCAAGCACGTTGGAACCACCTGCTCAACTCGCCTGAACCACCTGCCGGACATGCCAAAATCACCTGCCGACTATGCCAGAACCACTTGGCGAACACTCCGGAATCACTTGCCGGGCATGCAGGAACCACCTCTCACACATGCCAGAACCCCGTGCCAATGACCCCGGAAGCACCAGCCGAGCACGCCGGAACCACCTGCTCGACTCGCCAGAACCACCTGCCGATCACGCAAAAATCACCTGCCGGCTACGCCACAACCAGTTGGTGAACATTTTGGAATCACCTGCCAGGCTTGCTGGAACCACCTGCCAGTCATGCCAAAATCAGCTGCCAACTACGCCAGAACCGCTTGGCGGACACTGCGGAAACACCTGTCGGGCCGGCTGGAACCACATCTCAGACGTGCCAAAAACGTGTTCATGAGATGCTGGAACCACAAGCCGAACAGACGGATACCACCTGCCAGAACCGCCTGAACCACCTGCTGAGCACGCCGGAACCACCTGCTCGTCTCACCGGAACCACCTCCCTGACACGGCAAAATCACCTGCTGGGTATGCCAGAACCACTTGGCGGACACTCCGGAATCATCTGCCGGACATGCCGGAACCAGCTCTCAGACACACCAGAACCAAGTGCCGGAGACGCCGGAAGCACCTGCCGAGCATGCCGGAGCCACCTGCTTGACTCGCCAGAAACACCTGCCGGACACGCCAAAATCACCTGCCCGCTACACCAGCACCACTTCGGGGACAAGCCGGAATCACGTGAGGGGCATGCCGGCACAGCCTCTCAGACTGAACCTCGTGCCGGACACCACAGAACCACCTGCCGGACAGACCGGAACCACCTGCCGTACACGCCGGAACCACCGGCTCGACCCGCCGGAACGAACGCTGGACGTGCATAATCACCTGCCGGCTACGCCGGAAACACTTGGCGAACACTCCGGAATCACCTGCCGGGCATGCCGGAACCACGTCTCAGATATGGAAGAAACACGTGCCAATGACCCCGGAAGCACCTGCCGAGCACGCCGCAACAACCTGCTCGACTCGCCAGAACCACCTGCCGGACACGCTAAAATCACCTGCCGGCTACGCCAGAACCACCTGGTGGACACTCCGAAATCACCTGTCGCGCATGCCGGAACCACCTCTCAGACGTGCCGGAAGCACGTGCCGGACACTCCGGAATCACCTACCGGACAGACCGGAACCACCTGCCGAGCACGCCGGAGCCACCTGTTCGACTCGCTGGAACCACCTGCCGGACAGGCCAATATTAACTGCTGGCTTTGCCAGAACCACCTGGGGGACGGTGCGGAATCACCTGCCAGCCATGGCGGAACCACCTCTCAGACATACCAGAACCACCTGCGGGAGAAGCTGGAAACACGTCCTGGACAGTCTGGAACCACCTGCCGGCCAAGCCTGAACCACCTGCCGAGCACAACGGAACAACCTGCAAGACACGCCAAAATCACCTGCGTGCTATGCCAGAACCACTTGGAGGACTCTCTGGGATGACCTGCCGGGCATGCCGGAACCACCTCTCAGACGTGCCAGAACCATGTGGCGGACAGTCCGGAATCACCTGTTGGGCATGCGCAACCACCTCTGAGACGTACCAGAACCACATGCCGTGCAGGCTGGAACCACCTACCGGACAGACCGGAATCACCTTTCGGGCATGCCGGAACCACCTCTCAGACATGCCGGAACCCCGTGCCAATGACCCCGGAAGCACCAGCCGAGCACGCCGGAACCACCTGCTCGACTCGCCAGAACCACCTGCCGATCACGCAAAAATCACCTGCCGGCTACGCCACAACCAGTTGGTGAACACTTTGGAATCACCTGCCTGGCTTATTGGAACCACCTGACACTCATGCCAAAATCAACTGCCAACTACGCCAGAACCGCTTGGCGGACACTGCGGAAACACCTGTCGGGCCGGCCGTAACCACATCTCAGACGTGCCTGAACCATGTGCATGAGATGCTGGAACCACACCCCGAACAGACGGAAAACACATGCCAGAACCGTCTGAACAACCTGCCGAGCACGCCGGAGCCACCTGCTCGACTCGCCGGAACCACCTACCTGACATGCCCAAATCACCAGCCGGGAATGCCAGAACCACTTGGCGGACACTCCGGAATCATCTGCCGGACATGCCGGAACCAGCTCTCAGACACACCAGAACCACGTGCCGGAGATGCCGGAAGCACCTGCCGAGCATGCCGGAGCCACCTGCTCGACTCGCCAGAAACACCTGCCGGACACTCCAAAATCACCTGCCGGGTACGCCAGAACCACCTGGCGGACACTCCGAAATGACCTGTCGCGCATGCCGGAACCACCTCTCAGACGTGCCGGAAGCACGTGCCGGACACGCCGGAATCACCTACCGGACAGACCGGAACCACCTGCCGAGCACGCCGGAGCCACCTGTTCGACTCGCTGGAACCACCTGCCGGACAGGCCAATATCAACTGCTGGCTATGCCAGAACCACCTGGGGGACGGTCCGGAATCACCTGCCAGCCATGGCGGAACCACCTCTCAGACGTCCCAGAACCACCTGCCGGAGAAGCTGGAAACACGTCCTGGACAGTCTGGAACCACCTGCCGGCCAAGCCTGAACCACCTGCCAAGCACAACGGAACAACTTGCCGGACACGCCAAAATCACCTGCGTGTTATGCCAGAACCACTTGGAGGACTCTCTGGGATGACCTGCCGGGCATGCCGGAACCACCTCTCAGACGTGCCAGAACCATGTGGCGGACAGTCCGGAATCACCTGTTGGGCATGCGCAACCACCTCTGAGACGTACCAGAACCACATGCCGTGCAGGCTGGAACCACCTACCGGACAGACCGGAATCACCTTTCGGGCATGCCGGAACCACCTGTCAGATGTGCCAGAAACACGTGCCGGAGACGCCGGAAGCACCTGCCAAGCACGTTGGAACCACCTGCTCAACTCGCCTGAACCACCTGCCGGACATGCCAAAATCACCTGCCGACTATGCCAGAACCACTTGGCGAACACTCCGGAATCACTTGCCGGGCATGCAGGAACCACCTCTCAGACATGCCAGAACCCCGTGCCAATGACCCCGGAAGCACCAGCCGAGCACGCCGGAAACACCTGCTCGACTCGCCAGAACCACCTGCCGATCACGCAAAAATCACCTGCCGGCTACGCCACAACCAGTTGGTGAACACTTTGGAATCACCTGCCAGGCTTGCTGGAACCACCTGCCAGTCATGCCAAAATCACCTGCCAAGTACGCCAGAACCGCTTGGCGGACACTGCGAAATCACCTGTCGGTCCGGCTGGAACCACATTCAGACGTGCCAGAAACGTGTTCATGAGATGCTGGAACCACACCACGAACAGACGGATACCACCTGCCAGAACCGCCTGAACCACCAGATGAGCACGCCGGAACCACCTGCTCGACTCACCGGTACCACCTCCCTGACACGCCAAAATCACCTGCTGGGTATGCCAGAACCACTTGGCGGACACTCCGGAATCATCTGCCGGACATGCCGGAACCAGCTCTCAGACACACCAGAACCAAGTGCCGGAGACGCCGGAAGCACCTGCCGAGCATGCCGGAGCCACCTGCTCGACTCGCCAGAAACGCCAAAATCACCTGCCGGGTATGCCAGAACCACCTGGCGGACACTCCGGAATCACCTGCCGCCCATGCCGGAACCACCTCTCAGACGTGCCGGAAGCACGTGCCAGACACGCCGGAAACACCTACTGGACAGACCGGAACCACCTGCCAAGAACGCCGGAGCCACCTGTTCGACAAGCTGGAACCACCTGCCGGACAGGCCAATATCAACTGTTGGCTATGCTAGAACCACCTGGGGGACAGTCCGGGATCACCTGCCAGCCATGGCGGAACCACCTCACAGACGTACCAGAACCACCTGCCGGAGAAGCTGGAAACACGTCCTGGACAGACTGGAACCACGTGACGGCCATGCCTGGACCACCTGCCGAGCACGGCGGAACCACCTGCCGGACACGCCAAAATCACCTGCGGGCTAAGCCAGAACCACTTGGACGACTCTCCGAAATGACCTGCCGGGCATGTTGGAACCACCTCTCAGACGTGCCAGAAGCACGTGGCGGACAGTCCGGAATCACCTGTTGGGCATACGCAACCACCTCTGAGACGTACCAGAACCACGTGCCGTGCACGCCGGAACCACCTACCGGACAGACCGGAATCAACTCTTTGGCATGCCGGAACCACCAGTCAGATGTGCCAGAAACACGTGCCGGAGACGCCGGAAGCACCTGCCGAGCACGTCGCAACCACCTGCTCAACTCGCCTGAACCACCTGCCGGACACGCCAAAATCACCTGCCCGCTACACCAGCACCACTTCGGGGACAAGCCGGAATCACGTGAGGGGCATGCCGGCACAGCCTCTCAGACTGAACCTCGTGCCGGACACCACAGAACCACCTGCCGGACAGACCGGAACCACCTGCCGGACACGCCGGAACCACCGGCTCGACCCGCCGGAACGACCGCTGGACATGCAAAATCACCTGCCGGCTACGCCGGAAACACTTGGTGAACACTCCGGAATCACCTGCCAGGCATGCCGGAACCACCTCTCAGATATGCCAGAACCGCGTGCCAATGACCCCGGAAGCACCTGCCGAGCACGCCGGAACCACCTGCTCGACTCGCCAGAACCACCTGCCGGACACGCAAAAATCACCTGCCGGCTGCGCCACAACCAGTTGGGGAACAGTTCGGAATCACCTGCCGGGCTTGCTGGAACCACCTGCCGGTCATGCCAAAATCACCTGCCAACTACGCCAGTACCACTTGGCGGACACGGTGGAAACACCTGTCGGGCCGGCCGGAACCACATCTCAGACGTGCCAGAACCATGTGCATGAGATGCTGGAACCACACACCGAACAGTCGGAAAACACCTGCCAGACCCATCTGAAGAAACTGCCGAGCACGCCGGAGCCACCTGCTTGACTCGCCAGAACCACCTACCTGACATGCCCAAATCACCGGCCGGGTATGCCAGAACCACTTGGCGGACACTCCGGAATCATCTGCCGGACATGCCGGAACCAGCTCTCAGACACACCAGAACCACGTGCCGGAGACGCCGGAAGCACCTGCCGAGCATGCCGGAGCCACCTGCTCGACTCGCCAGAAACACCTGCCGGACACGCCAAAATCACCTGCCGGGTACGACAGAACCCCCTGGCGGACACTCCGAAATCACCTGTTGCGCATGCCGGAACCACCTCTCAGACGTGCCGGAAGCACGTGCCGGACACGCCGGAATCACCTACAGGACAGACCGGAACCACCTGCCGAGCACGCCGGAGCCAACTGTTCGACTGGCTGGAACCACCTGCCGGACAGGCCAATATCAACTGCTGGCTATGCCAGAACCACCTGGGGGACGGTCCGGAATCACCTGTCAGCCATGGCGGAACCACCTCTCACACGTACCAGAACCACCTGCCGGAGAAGCTGGAAACACGTCCTGGACAGTCTGGAACCACCTCCCGGCCAAGCCTGAACCACCTGCCAAGCACAACGGAACAACCTGCCGGACACGCCAAAATCACCTGCGTGTTATGCCAGAACCACTTGGAGTACTCTCTGGGATGACCTGCCGGGCATGCCGGAACCACCTCTCAGACGTGCCAGAACCATGTGGCGGACAGTCCGGAATCACCTGTTGGGCATGCGCAACCACCTCTGAGACATACCAGCACCACATGCCGTGCAGGCTGGAACCACCTACCGGACAGACCGGAATCACCTTTCGGGCATGTCGGAACCACCTGTCAGATGTGCCAGAAACACGTGCCGGAGACGCCGGAAGCACCTGCCAAGCACGTTGGAACCACCTGCTCAACTCGCCTGAACCACCTGCCGGACATGCCAAAATCACCTGCCGACTATGCCAGAACCACTTGGCGAACACTCCGGAATCACTTGCCGGGCATGCAGGAACCACCTCTCAGACATGCCAGAACCCCGTGCCAATGACCCCGGAAGCACCAGCCGAGAACGCCGGAACCACCTGCTCGACTCGCCAGAACCACCTGCCGATCACGCAAAAATCACCTGCCGGCTACGCCAAAACCAGTTGGTGAACACTTTGGAATCACCAGCCAGGCTTGCTGGAACCACCTGCCGGTCATGGCAAAATCACCTGCCAACTACGCCAGAACCGCTTGGCGGACACTGCGGAAACACCTGTCGGGCCGGCTGGAACCACATCTCAGACGTGCCAGAAACGTGTTCATGAGATGCTTTAACCACACGCCGAACAGACGGATACCACCTGCCAGAACCGCCTGAACCACCTGCTGAGCACGCCGGAACCACCTGCTCGACTCACCGGTACCACCTCCCTGACACGCCAAAATCACCTGCTGGGTATGCCAGAACCACTTGGCGGACACTCCGGAATCATCTGCCGGACATGCCGGAACCAGCTCTCAGACACACCAGAACCAAGTGCCGGAGACGCCGGAAGCACCTGCCGAGCATGCCGGAGCCACCTGCTCGACTCGCCAGAAACACCTGCCGGACACGCCAAAATCACCTGCCGGGTATGCCAGAACCACCTGGCGGACACTACGGAATCACCTGCCGCGCATGCCGGAACCACCTCTCAGACGTGCCGGAAGCACGTGCCAGACACGCCGGAAACACCTACCGGACAGACCGGAACCACCTGCCAAGAACGCCGGAGCCACCTGTTCGACTCGCTGGAACCACCTGCCGGACAGGCCAATATCAACTGCTGGCTATGCCAGAACCACCTGGGGGACAGTCCGGGATCACCTGCCAGCCATGGCGGAACCACCTCTCAGACGTACCAGAACCACCTGCCGGAGAAGCTGGAAACACGTCCTGGACAGACTGGAACCACGTGACGGCCATGCCTGAACCACCTGCCGAGCACGGCGGAACCACCTGCCGGACACGCCAAAATCACCTGCGGGCTACGCCAGAACCACTTGGACGACTCTCCGAAATGACCTGCCGGGCATGTTGGAACCACCTCTCAGACGTGCCAGAAGCACGTGGCGGACAGTCCGGAATCACCTGTTGGGCATACGCAACCACCTCTGAGACGTACCAGAACCACGTGCCGTGCACGCCGGAACCACCTACCGGACAGACCGGAATCAACTCTTGGGCATGCCGGAACCACCAGTCAGATGTGCCAGAAACACGTGCCGGAGACGCCGGAAGCACCTGCCGAGCACGTCGCAACCACCTGCTCAACTCGCCTGAACCACCTGCCGGACACGCCAAAATCACCTGCCCGCTACACCAGCACCACTTCGGGGACAAGCTGGAATCACGTGAGGGGCATGCCGGCACAGCCTCTCAGACTGAACCTCGTGCCGGACACCACAGAACCACCTGCCGGACAGACCGGAACCACCTGCCGGACACGCCGGAACCACCGGCTCGACCCGCCGGAACGACCGCTGGACATGCAAAATCACCTGCCGGCTACGCCGGAAACACTTGGCGAACACTCCGGAATCACCTGCCGGGCATGCCGGAACCACCTCTCAGATATGCCAGAACCACGTGCCAATGACCCCGGAAGCACCTGCCGAGCACGCCGGAACCACCTGCTCGACTCGCCAGAACCACCTGCCGGACACGCAAAAATCACCTGCCGGCTACGCCACAACCAGTTGGGGAACACTTCGGAATCACCTGCCGGGCTTGCTGGAACCACCTGCCGGTCATGCCAAAATCACCTGCCAACTACGCCAGTACCACTTGGCGGACACTGTGGAAACACCTGTCGGGCCGGCCGGAACCACATCTCAGACGTGCCAGAACCATGTGCATGAGATGCTGGAACCACACCCCGAACAGACGGAAAACACCTGCCAGACCCGTCTGAACAACCTGCCGAGCACGCCGGAGCCACCTGCTCGACTCGCTGGAACCACCTACCTGACATGCCAAAATCACCAGCCGGGTATGCCAGAACCACTTGGCGGACACTCCGGAATCATCTGCCGGACATGCCGGAACCAGCTCTCAGACACACCAGAACAACGTGCCGGAGACGCCGGAAGCACCTGCCGAGCATGCCGGAGCCACCTGCTCGACTCGCCAGAAACACCTGCCGGACACGCCAAAATCACCTGCCGGGTACACCAGAACCCGCTGGCGGACACTCCGAAATCACCTGCCGCGCATGCCGGAACCACCTCTCAGACGTGCCGGAAGCACGTGCCAGACACGCCGGAATCACCTACAGGACAGACCGGAACCACCTGCCGAGCACGCCGGAGCCACCTGTTCGACTCGCTGGAACCACCTGCCGGACAGGCCAATATCAACTGGTGGCTATGCCAGAACCACCTGGGGGACGGTCCGGAATCACCTGCCAGCCATGGCGGAACCACCTCTCAGACGTCCCAGAACCACCTGCCGGAGAAGCTGGAAACACGTCCTGGACAGTCTGGAACCACCTGCCGGCCAAGCCTGAACCACCTGCCAAGCACAATGGAACAACCTGCCGGACACGCCAAAATCACCTGCGTGTTATGCCAGAACCACTTGGAGGACTCTCTGGGATGACCTGCCGGGCATGCCGGAACCACCTCTCAGACGTGCCAGAACCATGTGGCGGACAGTCCGGAATCACCTGTTGGGCATGCGCAACCACCTCTGAGACGTACCAGAACCACATGCCGTGCAGGCTGGAACCACCTACCGGACAGACCGGAATCACCTTTCGGGCATGCCGGAACCACCTGTCAGATGTGCCAGAAACACGTGCCGGAGACGCAGGAAGCACCTGCCAGGCACGTTGGAACCACCTGCTCAACTCGCCTGAACCACCTGCCGGACATGCCAAAATCACCTGCCGACTATGCCAGAACCACTTGGCGAACACTCCGGAATCACTTGCCGGGCATGCAGGAACCACCTCTCTGACATGCCAGAACCCCGTGCCAATGACCCCGGAAGCACCAGCCGAGCACGCCGGAACCACCTGCTCGACTCGCCAGAACCACCTGCCGATCACGCAAAAATCACCTGCCGGCTACGCCACAACCAGTTGGTGAACACTTTGGAATCACCTGCCAGGCTTGCTGGAACCACCTGCCGGTCATGCCAAAATCACCTGCCAACTACGCCAGAACCGCTTGGCGGACACTGCGGAAACACCTGTCGGGCCGGCTGGAACCACATCTCAGACGTGCCAGAAACGTGTTCATGAGATGCTGGAACCACACCCCGAACAGACGGATACCACCTGCCAGAACCGCCTGAACCACCTGCTGAGCACGCCGGAACCACCTGCTCGACTCACCGGTACCACGTCCCCGACACGGCAAAATCACCTGCTGGGTATGCCAGAACCACTTGGCGGACACTCCGGAATCATCTGCCGGACATGCCGGAACCAGCTCTCAGACACACCAGAACCAAGTGCCGGAGACGCCGGAAGCACCTGCCGAGCATGCCGGAGCCACATGCTCGACTCGCCAGAAACACCTGCCGGACACGCCAAAATCACCTGCCGGGTATGCCAGAACCACCTGGCGGACACTACGGAATCACCTGCCGCGCATGCCGGAACCACCTCTCAGACGTGCCGGAAGCACGTGCCAGACAGGCCGGAAACACCTACCGGACAGACCGGAACCACCTGCCAATAACGCCGGAGACACCTGTTCGACTCGCTGGAACCACCTGCCGGACAGGCCAATATCAACTGCTGGCTATGCCAGAACCACCTGGGGGACAGTCCGGGATCACCTGCCAGCCATGGCGGAACCACCTCTCAGACGTACAAGAACCACCTGCCGGAGAAGCTGGAAACACGTCATGGACAGACTGGAACAACGTGACGGCCATGCCTGAACCACCTGCCGAGCACGGCGGAACCACCTGCCGGACACGCCAAAATCACCTGCGGGCTACGCCAGAACCACTTGGACGACTCTCCGAAATGACCTGCCGGGCATGTTGGAACCACCTCTCAGACGTGGCAGAAGCACGTGGCGGACAGTCCGGAATCACCTGTTGGGCATACGCAACCACCTCTGAGACGTACCAGAACCACGTGTCGTGCACGCGGGAACCACCTACCGGACAGACCGGAATCAACTTTCGGGCATGCCGGAACCACCAGTCAGATGTGCCAGAAACACGTGCCGGAGACGCCGGAAGCACCTGCCGAGCACGTCGCAACCACCTGCTCAACTCGCCTGAACCACCTGCCGGACACGCCAAAATCACCTGCCCGCTACACCAGCACCACTTCGGGGACAAGCCGGAATCACGTGAGGGGCATGCCGGCACAGCCTCTCAGACTGAACCTCGTGCCGGACACCACAGAACCACCTGCCGGACAGACCAGAACCACCTGCCGGACACGCCGGAACCACCGGCTCGACCCGCCGGAACGACCGCTGGACATGCAAAATCACCTGCCGGCTACGCCGGAAACACTTGGCGAACACTCCGGAATCACCTGCCGGGCATGCCGGAACCACCTCTCAGATATGCCAGAACCACGTGCCAATGACCCCGGAAGCACCTGCCGAGCACGCCGGAACCACCTGCTCGACTCGCCAGAACCACCTGCCGGACACGCAAAAATCACCTGCCGGCTACGCCACAACCAGTTGGGGAACACTTCGGAATCACCTGCCGGGCTTGCTGGAACCACCTGCCGGTCATGCCAAAATCACCTGCCAACTACGCCAGTACCACTTGGCGGACACTGTGGAAACACCTGTCGGGCCGGCCGGAACCACATCTCAGACGTGCCAGAACCATGTGCATGAGATGCTGGAACCACACCCCGAACAGACGGAAAACACCTGCCAGACCCGTCTGAACAACCTGCCGAGCACGCCGGAGCCACCTGCTCGACTCGCTGGAACCACCTACCTGACATGCCAAAATCACCAGCCGGGTATGCCAGAACCACTTTGCGGACACTCCGGAATCATCTGCCGGACATGCCGGAACCAGCTCTCAGACACACCAGAACCACGTTTCGGAGACGCCGGAAGCACCTGCCGAGCATGCCGGAGCCACCTGCTCGACTCGCCAGAAACACCTGCCGGACACGCCAAAATCACCTGCCGGGTACACCAGAACCCGCTGGCGGACACTCCGAAATCACCTGTCGCGCATGCCGGAACCACCTCTCAGACGTGCCGGAAGCACGTGCCAGACACGCCGGAATCACCTACCGGACAGACCGGAACCACCTGCCGAGCACGCCGGAGCCACCTGTTTGACTCGCTGGAACCACCTGCCGGACAGGCCAATATCAACTTGTGGCTATGCCAGAACCACCTGGGGGACGGTCCGGAATCACCTGCCAGCCATGGCGGAACCACCTCTCAGACGTACCAGAACCACCTGCCGGAGAAGCTGGAAACACGTCCTGGACAGTCTGGAACCACCTGCCGGCCAAGCCTGAACCACCTGCCAAGCACAATGGAACAACCTGCCGGACACGCCAAAATCACCTGCGTGTTATGCCAGAACCACTTGGAGGACTCTCTGGGATGACCTGCCGGGCATGCCGGAACCACCTCTCAGACGTGCCAGAACCATGTGGCGGACAGTCCGGAATCACCTGTTGGGCATGCGCAACCACCTCTGAGACGTACCAGAACCACATGCCGTGCAGGCTGGAACCACCTACCGGACAGACCGGAATCACCTTTCGGGCATGCCGGAACCACCTGTCAGATGTGCCAGAAACACGTGCCGGAGACGCAGGAAGCACCTGCCAGGCACGTTGGAACCACCTGCTCAACTCGCCTGAACCACCTGCCGGACATGCCAAAATCACCTGCCGACTATGCCAGAACCACTTGGCGAACACTCCGGAATCACTTGCCGGGCATGCAGGAACCACCTCTCTGACATGCCAGAACCCCGTGCCAATGACCCCGGAAGCACCAGCCGAGCACGCCGGAACCACCTGCTCGACTCGCCAGAACCACCTGCCGATCACGCAAAAATCACCTGCCGGCTACGCCACAACCAGTTGGTGAACACTTTGGAATCACCTGCCAGGCTTGCTGGAACCACCTGCCGGTCATGCCAAAATCACCTGCCAACTACGCCAGAACCGCTTGGCGGACACTGCGGAAACACCTGTCGGGCCGGCTGGAACCACATCTCAGACGTGCCAGAAACGTGTTCATGAGATGCTGGAACCACACCCCGAACAGACGGATACCACCTGCCAGAACCGCCTGAACCACCTGCTGAGCACGCCGGAACCACCTGCTCGACTCACCGGTACCACGTCCCCGACACGGCAAAATCACCTGCTGGGTATGCCAGAACCACTTGGCGGACACTCCGGAATCATCTGCCGGACATGCCGGAACCAGCTCTCAGACACACCAGAACCAAGTGCCGGAGACGCCGGAAGCACCTGCCGAGCATGCCGGAGCCACCTGCTCGACTCGCCAGAAACACCTGCCGGACACGCCAAAATCACCTGCCGGGTATGCCAGAACCACCTGGCGGACACTACGGAATCACCTGCCGCGCATGCCGGAACCACCTCTCAGACGTGCCGGAAGCACGTGCCAGACAGGCCGGAAACACCTACCGGACAGACCGGAACCACCTGCCAATAACGCCGGAGACACCTGTTCGACTCGCTGGAACCACCTGCCGGACAGGCCAATATCAACTGCTGGCTATGCCAGAACCACCTGGGGGACAGTCCGGGATCACCTGCCAGCCATGGCGGAACCACCTCTCAGACGTACCAGAACCACCTGCCGGAGAAGCTGGAAACACGTCCTGGACAGACTGGAACCACGTGACGGCCATGCCTGAACCACCTGCCGAGCACGGCGGAACCACCTGCCGGACACGCCAAAATCACCTGCGGGCTACGCCAGAACCACTTGGACGACTCTCCGAAATGACCTGCCGGGCATGTTGGAACCACCTCTCAGACGTGGCAGAAGCACGTGGCGGACAGTCCGGTATCACCTGTTGGGCATACGCAACCACCTCTGAGACGTACCAGAACCACGTGCCGTGCACGCCGGAACCACCTACCGGACAGACCGGAATCAACTTTCGGGCATGCCGGAACCACAAGTCAGATGTGCCAGAAACACGTGCCGGAGACGCCGGAAGCACCTGCCGAGCACGTCGCAAGCACCTGCTCAACTCGCCTGAACCACCTGCCGGACACGCCAAAATCACCTGCCCGCTACACAAGCACCACTTCGGGGACAAGCCGGAATCACGTGAGGGGCATGCCGGCACAGCCTCTCAGACTGAACCTCGTGCCGGACACCACAGAACCACCTGCCGGACAGACCGGAACCACCTGCCGGACACGCCGGAACCACCGGCTCGACCCGCCGGAACGACCGCTGGACATGCAAATTCACCTGCCGGCTACGCCGGAAACACTTGGCGAACACTCCGGAATCACCTGCCGGGCATGCCGGAACCACCTCTCAGATATGCCAGAACCACGTGCCAATGACCCCGGGAGTACCTGCCGAGCACGCCGGAACCACCTGCTCGACTCGCCAGAACCACCTGCCGGACACGCAAAAATCACCTGCCGGCTGCGCCACAACCAGTTGGGGAACACTTCGGAATCACCTGCCGGGCTTGCTGGAACCACCTGCCGGTCATGCCAAAATCACCTGCCAACTATGCCAGTACCACTTGGCGGACACTGTGGAAACACCTGTCGGGCCGGCCGGAACCACATCTCAGACGTGCCAGAACCATGTGCATGAGATGCTGGAACCACACCCCGAACAGACGGAAAACACATGCCAGACCCGTCTGAACAACCTGCCGAGCACGCCGGAGCCACCTGCTCGACTCGCCGGAACCACCTACCTGACATGCCCAAATCACCAGCCGGGTGTGCCAGAACCACTTGGCGGACACTCCGGAATCATCTGCCGGACATGCCGGAACCAGCTCTCAGACACACCAGAACCACGTGCCGGAGATTCCGGAAGCACCTGCCGAGCATGCCGGAGCCACCTGCTCGACTCGCCAGAAACACCTGCCGGACACGCCAAAATCACCTGCCGGGTACGCCAGAACCACCTGGCGGACACTCCGAAACGACCTGTCACGCATGCCGGAACCACCTCTCAGACGTGCCGGAAGCACGTGCCGGACACGCCGGAATCACCTACCGGACAGACCAGAAACACCTGCCGAGCACGCCGGAGCGACCTGTTCGACTCGCTGGAACCACTTGCCGGACAGGCCTATATCAACTGCTGGCTATGCCAGAACCACCTGGGGGACGGTCCGGAATCACCTGCCAGCCATGGCGTAACCACCTCTCAGACGTCCCAGAACCACCTGCCGGAGAAGCTGGAAACACGTTCTGGACAGACTGGAACCACGTGACGGCCATGCCTGAACCACCTGCCGAGCACGGCGGAACCACCTGCCGGACACGCCAAAATCACCTGCGGGCTACGCCAGAACCACTTGGACGACTCTCCGAAATGACCTGCCGGGCATGTTGGAACCACCTCTCAGACGTGCCAGAAGCACGTGGCGGACAGTCCGGAATCACCTGTTGGGCATACGCAACCACCTCTGAGACGTACCAGAACCACGTGTCGTGCACGCGGGAACCACCTACCGGACAGACCGGAATCAACTTTCGGGCATGCCGGAACCACCAGTCAGATGTGCCAGAAACACGTGCCGGAGACGCCGGAAGCACCTGCCAAGCACGTCGCAACCACCTGCTCAACTCGCCTGAACCACCTGCCGGACACGCCAAAATCACCTGCCCGCTACACCAGCACCACTTTGGGGACAAGCCGGAATCACGTGAGGGGCATGCCGGCACAGCCTCTCAGACTGAACCTCGTGCCGGACACCACAGAACCACCTGCCGGACAGACCGGAACCACCTGCCGGACACGCCGGAACCACCGGCTCGACCCGCCGGAACGACCGCTGGACATGCAAAATCACCTGCCGGCTACGCCGGAAACACTTGGCGAACACTCCGGAATCACCTGCCGGGCATGCCGGAACCACCTCTCAGATATGCCAGAACCACGTGCCAATGACCCCGGGAGTACCTGCCGAGCACGCCGGAACCACCTGCTCGACTCGCCAGAACCACCTGCCGGACACGCAAAAATCACCTGCCGGCTGCGCCACAACCAGTTGGGGAACACTTCGGAATCACCTGCCGGGCTTGCTGGAACCACCTGCCGGTCATGCCAAAATCACCTGCCAACTATGCCAGTACCACTTGGCGGACACTGTGGAAACACCTGTCGGGCCGGCCGGAACCACATCTCAGATGTGCCAGAACCATATGCATGAGATGCTGGAACCACACCCCGAACAGACGGAAAACACATGCCAGACCCGTCTGAACAACCTGCCGAGCACGCCGGAGCCACCTGCTCGACTCGCCGGAACCACCTACCTGACATGCCCAAATCACCAGCCGGGTGTGCCAGAACCACTTGGCGGACACTCCGGAATCATCTGCCGGACATGCCGGAACCAGCTCTCAGACACACCAGAACCACGTGCCGGAGATGCCGGAAGCACCTGCCGAGCATGCCGGAGCCACCTGTTCGACTCGCCAGAAACACCTGCCGGACACGCCAAAATCACCTGCCGGGTACGCCAGAACCACCTGGCGGACACTCCGAAACGACCTGTCGCGCATGCCGGAACCACCTCTCAGACGTGCCGGAAGCACGTGCCGGACACGCGGGAATCACCTACCGGACAGAACAGAAACACCTGCCAAGCACGCCGGAGCGACCTGTTCGACTCGCTGGAACCACCTGCCGGACAGGCCAATATCAACTGCTGGCTATGCCAGAACCACCTGGGGGACGGTCCGGAATCACCTGCCAGCCATGGCGGAACCACCTCTCAGACGTCCCAGAACCACCTGCGGGAGAAGCTGGAAACATGTCCTGGACAGTCTGGAACCACCTGCCGGCCAAGCCTGAACCACCTGCCAAGCACAACGGAACAACCTGCCAGACACGCCAAAATCACCTGCGTGTTATGCCAGAACCACTTGGAGGACTCTCTGGGATGACCTGCCGGGCATGCCGGAACCACCTCTCAGACGTGCCAGAACCATGTGGCGGACAGTCCGGAATCACCTGTTGGGCATGCGCAACCACCTCTGAGACATACCAGCACCACATGCCGTGCAGGCTGGAACCACCTACCGGACAGACCGGAATCACCTTTCGGGCATGCCGGAACCACCTGTCAGATGTGCCAGAAACACGTGCCGGAGACGCCGGATGCACCTGCCAAGCACGTTGGAACCACCTGCTCAACTCGCCTGAACCACCTGCCGGACATGCCAAAATCACCTGCCGACTATGCCAGAACCACTTGGCGAACACTCCGGAATCACTTGCCGGGCATGCAGGAACCACCTCTCAGACATGCCAGAACCCCGTGCCAATGACCCCGGAAGCACCAGCCGAGCACGCCGGAACCACCTGCTCGACTCGCCAGAACCACCTGCCGATCACGCAAAAATCACCTGCCGGCTACGCCACAACCAGTTGGTGAACACTTTGGAATCACCTGCCAGGCTTGCTGGAACCACCTGCCGGTCATGCCAAAATCACCTGCCAACTACACCAGAACCGCTTGGCGGACACTGCGGAAACACCTGTCGGGCCGGCTGGAACCACATCTCAGACGTGCCAGAAACGTGTTCATGAGATGCTGGAACCACACCCCGAACAGACGGATACCACCTGCCAGAACCGCCTGAACCACCGGCTGAGCACGCCGGAACCACCTGCTCGACTCACCGGTACCACGTCCCCGACACGGCAAAATCACCTGCTGGGTATGCCAGAACCACTTGGCGGACACTCCGGAATCATCTGCCGGACATGCCGGAACCAGCTCTCAGACACACCAGAACCAAGTGCCGGAGACGCCGGAAGCACCTGCCGAGCATGCCGGAGCCACCTGCTCGACTCGCCAGAAACACCTGCCGGACACGCCAAAATCACCTGCCGGGTATGCCAGAACCACCTGGCGGACACTACGGAATCACCTGCCGCGCATGCCGGAACCACCTCTCAGACGTGCCGGAAGCACGTGCCAGACACGCCGGAAACACCTACCGGACAGACCGGAACCACCTGCCAAGAACGCCGGAGCCACCTGTTCGACTCGCTGGAACCACCTGCCGGACAGGCCAATATCAACTGCTGGCTATGCCAGAACCACCTGGGGGACAGTCCGGGATCACCTGCCAGCCATGGCGGAACCACCTCTCAGACGTACCAGAACCACCTGCCGGAGAAGCTGGAAACACGTCCTGGACAGACTGGAACCACGTGACGGCCATGCCTGAACCACCTGCCGAGCACGGCGGAACCACCTGCCGGACACGCCAAAATCACCTGCGGGCTACGCCAGAACCACTTGGACGACTCTCCGAAATGACCTGCCGGGCATGTTGGAACCACCTCTCAGACGTGCCAGAAGCACGTGGCGGACAGTCCGGAATCACCTGTTGGGCATACGCAACCACCTCTGACACGTACCAGAACCACGTGCCGTGCACGCCGGAACCACCTACCGGACAGACCGGAATCAACTCTTGGGCATGCCGGAACCACCAGTCAGATGTGCCAGAAACACGTGCCGGAGACGCCGGAAGCACCTGCCGAGCACGTCGCAACCACCTGCTCAACTCGCCTGAACCACCTGCCGGACACGCCAAAATCACCTGCCCGCTACACCAGCACCACATCGGGGACAAGCCGGAATCACGTGAGGGGCATGCCGGCACAGCCTCTCAGACTGAACCTCGTGCCGGACACCACAGAACCACCTGCCGGACAGACCGGAACCACCTGCCGGACACGCCGGAACCACCGGCTCGACCCGCCGGAACGACCGCTGGACATGCAAAATCACCTGCCGGCTACGCCGGAAACACTTGGCGAACACTCCGGAATCACCTGCCGGGCATGCCGGAACCACCTCTCAGATATGCCAGAACCACGTGCCAATGACCCCAGAAGCACCTGCCGAGCACGCCGGAACCACCTGCTCGACTCGCCAGAACCACCTGCCGGACACGCAAAAATCACCTGCCGGCTACGCCACAACCAGTTGGGGAACACTTCGGAATCACCTGCCGGGCTTGCTGGAACCACCTGCCGGTCATGCCAAAATCACCTGCCAACTACGCCAGTACCACTTGGCGGACACGGTGGAAACACCTGTCGGGCCGGCCGGAACCACATCTCAGACGTTCCAGAACCATGTGCATGAGATGCTGGAACCACACCCCGAACAGACGGAAAACACCTGCCAGACCCATCTGAAGAAAATTCCGAGCACGCCGGTGCCACCTGCTTGACTCGCGAGAACCAACTACCTGACATGCCAAAATCACCAGCCGGGTATGCCAGAACCACTTGGCGGACACTCCGGAATCATCTGCCGGACATGCCGGAACCAGCTCTCAGACACACCAGAACCATGTGCCGGAGACGCCGGAAGCACCTGCCGAGCATGCCGGAGCCACCTGCTCGACTCGCCAGAAACACCTGCCGGACACGCCAAAATCACCTGCCGGGTACGCCAGAACCCCCTGGCGGACACTCCGAAATCACCTGTGGCGCATGCCGGAACCACCTCTCAGACGTGATGGAAGCACGTGCCGGACACGCCGGAATCACCTACCGGACAGACCGAAACCACCTGCCGAGCACGCCGGAGCCAACTGTTCGACTGGCTGGAACCACCTGCCGGACAGGCCAATATCAACTGCTGGCTATGCCAGAACCACCTGGGGGACGGTCCGGAATCACCTGCCAGCCATGGCGGAACCACCTCTCAGACGTCCCAGAACCACCTGCGGGAGAAGCTGGAAACACGTCCTGGACAGTCTGGAACCACCTGCTGGCCAAGCCTGAACCCCCTGCCAAGCACAATTGAACAACCTGCCGGACACGCCAAAATCACCTGCGTGCTATGCCAGAACCACTTGGAGGACTCTCTGGGATGACCTGCCGGGCATGCCGGAACCACCTCTCAGACGTGCCAGAACCATGTGGCGGACAGTCCGGAATCACCTGTTGGGCATGCGCAACCACCTCTGAGACGTACCAGAACCACATGCCGTGCAGGCTGGAACCACCTACCGGACAGACCGGAATCACCTTTCGGGCATGCCGGAACCACCTGTCAGATGTGCCAGAAACACGTGCCGGAGACGCCGGAAGCACCTGCCAAGCACGTTGGAACCACCTGCTCAACTCGCCTGAACCACCTGCCGGACATGCCAAAATCACCTGCCGACTATGCCAGAACCACTTGGCGAACACTCCGGAATCACTTGCCGGGCATGCAGGAACCACCTCTCAGACATGCCAGAACCCCGTGCCAATGAACCCGGAAGCACCAGCCGAGCACGCCGGAACCACCGGCTCGACCCGCCGGAACGACCGCTGGACATGCAAAATCACCTGCCGTCTATGCCGGAAACACTTGGCGAACACTCCGGAATCACCTGCCGGGCATGCCGGAACCACCTCTCAGATATGCCAGAACCACGTGCCAATGACCCTGGGAGTACCTGCCGAGCACGCCGGAACCACCTGCTCGACTCGCCAGAACCACCTGCCGGACACGCAAAAATCACCTGCCGGCTGCGCCACAACCAGTTGGGGAACACTTCGGAATCACCTGCCGGGCTTGCTGGAACCACCTGCCGGTCATGCCAAAATCACCTGCCAACTATGCCAGTACCATTTGGCGGACACTGTGGAAACACCTGTCGGGCCGGCCGGAACCACATCTCAGACGTGCCAGAACCATATGCATGAGATGCTGGAACCACACCCCGAACAGACGGAAAACACATGCCAGACCCGTCTGAACAACCTGCCGAGCACGCCGGAGCCACCTGCTCGACTCGCCGGAACCACCTACCTGACATGCCCAAATCACCAGCCGGGTGTGCCAGAACCACTTGGCGGACACTCCGGAATCATCTGCCGGACATGCCGGAACCAGCTCTCAGACACACCAGAACCACGTGCCGGAGATGCCGGAAGCACCTGCCGAGCATGCCGGAGCCACCTGCTCGACTCGCCAGAAACACCTGCCGGACACGCCAAAATCACCTGCCGGGTACGCCAGAACCACCTGGCGGACACTCCGAAACGACCTGTCGCGCATGCCGGAACCACCTCTCAGACGTGCCGGAAGCACGTGCCGGACACGCCGGAATCACCTACCGGACAGACCAGAAACACCTGCCGAGCACGCCGGAGCGACCTGTTCGACTCGCTGGAACCACCTGCCGGACAGGCCAATATCAACTGCTGGCTATGCCAGAACCACCTGGGGGACGGTCCGGAATCACCTGCCAGCCATGGCGGAACCACCTCTCAGACGTCCCAGAACCACCTGCGGGAGAAGCTGGAAACATGTCCTGGACAGTCTGGAACCACCTGCCGGCCAAGCCTGAAGCACCTGCCAAGCACAACGGAACAACCTGCCAGACACGCCAAAATCACCTGCGTGTTATGCCAGAACCACTTGGAGGACTCTCTGGGATGACCTGCCGGGCATGCCGGAACCACCTCTCAGACGTGCCAGAACCATGTGGCGGACAGTCCGGAATCACCTGTTGGGCATGCGCAACCACCTCTGAGACATACCAGCACCACATGCCGTGCAGGCTGGAACACCTACCGGACAGACCGGAATCACCTTTCGGGCATGCCGGAACCACCTGTCAGATGTGCCAGAAACACGTGCCGGAGACGCCGGAAGCACCTGCCAAGCACGTTGGAACCACCTGCTCAACTCGCCTGAACCACCTGCCGGACATGCCAAAATCACCTGCCGACTATGCCAGAACCACTTGGCGAACACTCCGGAATCACTTGCCGGGCATGCAGGAACCACCTCTCAGACATGCCAGAACCCCGTGCCAATGACCCCGGAAGCACCAGCCGAGCACGCCGGAACCACCTGCTCGACTCGCCAGAACCACCTGCCGATCACGCAAAAATCACCTGCCGGCTACGCCACAACCAGTTGGTGAACACTTTGGAATCACCTGCCAGGCTTGCTGGAACCACCTGCCGGTCATGCCAAAATCACCTGCCAACTACACCAGAACCGCTTGGCGGACACTGCGGAAACACCTGTCGGGCCGGCTGGAACCACATCTCAGACGTGCCAGAAACGTGTTCATGAGATGCTGGAACCACACCCCGAACAGACGGATACCACCTGCCAGAACCGCCTGAACCACCGGCTGAGCACGCCGGAACCACCTGCTCGACTCACCGGTACCACGTCCCCGACACGGCAAAATCACCTGCTGGGTATGCCAGAACCACTTGGCGGACACTCCGGAATCATCTGCCGGACATGCCGGAACCAGCTCTCAGACACACCAGAACCAAGTGCCGGAGACGCCGGAAGCACCTGCCGAGCATGCCGGAGCCACATGCTCGACTCGCCAGAAACACCTGCCGGACACGCCAAAATCACCTGCCGGGTATGCCAGAACCACCTGGCGGACACTACGGAATCACCTGCCGCGCATGCCGGAACCACCTCTCAGACGTGCCGGAAGCACGTGCCAGACACGCCGGAAACACCTACCGGACAGACCGGAACCACCTGCCAAGAACGCCGGAGCCACCTGTTCGACTCGCTGGAACCACCTGCCGGACAGGCCAATATCAACTGCTGGCTATGCCAGAACCACCTGGGGGACAGTCCGGGATCACCTGCCAGCCATGGCGGAACCACCTCTCAGACGTACCAGAACCACCTGCCGGAGAAGCTGGAAACACGTCCTGGACAGACTGGAACCACGTGACGGCCATGCCTGAACCACCTGCCGAGCACGGCGGAACCACCTGCCGGACACGCCAAAATCACCTGCGGGCTACGCCAGGACCACTTGGACGACTCTCCGAAATGACCTGCCGGGCATGTTGGAACCACCTCTCAGACGTGCCAGAAGCACGTGGCGGACAGTCCGGAATCACCTGTTGGGCATACGCAACCACCTCTGACACGTACCAGAACCACGTGCCGTGCACGCCGGAACCACCTACCGGACAGACCGGAATCAACTCTTGGGCATGCCGGAACCACCAGTCAGATGTGCCAGAAACACGTGCCGGAGACGCCGGAAGCACCTGCCGAGCACGTCGCAACCACCTGCTCAACTCGCCTGAACCACCTGCCGGACACGCCAAAATCACCTGCCCGCTACACCAGCACCACTTCGGGGACAAGCCGGAATCACGTGAGGGGCATGCCGGCACAGCCTCTCAGACTGAACCTCGTGCCGGACACCACAGAACCACCTGCCGGACAGACCGGAACCACCTGCCGGACACGCCGGAACCACCGGCTCGACCCGCCGGAACGACCGCTGGACATGCAAAATCACCTGCCGGCTACGCCGGAAACACTTGGCGAACACTCCGGAATCACCTGCCGGGCATGCCGGAACCACCTCTCAGATATGCCAGAACCACGTGCCAATGACCCCAGAAGCACCTGCCGAGCACGCCGGAACCACCTGCTCGACTCGCCAGAACCACCTGCCGGACACGCAAAAATCACCTGCCGGCTACGCCACAACCAGTTGGGGAACACTTCGGAATCACCTGCCGGGCTTGCTGGAACCACCTGCCGGTCATGCCAAAATCACCTGCCAACTACGCCAGTACCACTTGGCGGACACGGTGGAAACACCTGTCGGGCCGGCCGGAACCACATCTCAGACGTTCCAGAACCATGTGCATGAGATGCTGGAACCACACCCCGAACAGACGGAAAACACCTGCCAGACCCATCTGAAGAAAATTCCGAGCACGCCGGTGCCACCTGCTTGACTCGCGAGAACCAACTACCTGACATGCCAAAATCACCAGCCGGGTATGCCAGAACCACTTGGCGGACACTCCGGAATCATCTGCCGGACATGCCGGAACCAGCTCTCAGACACACCAGAACCATGTGCCGGAGACGCCGGAAGCACCTGCCGAGCATGCCGGAGCCACCTGCTCGACTCGCCAGAAACACCTGCCGGACACGCCAAAATCACCTGCCGGGTACGCCAGAACCCCCTGGCGGACACTCCGAAATCACCTGTGGCGCATGCCGGAACCACCTCTCAGACGTGATGGAAGCACGTGCCGGACACGCCGGAATCACCTACCGGACAGACCGAAACCACCTGCCGAGCACGCCGGAGCCAACTGTTCGACTGGCTGGAACCACCTGCCGGACAGGCCAATATCAACTGCTGGCTATGCCAGAACCACCTGGGGGACGGTCCGGAATCACCTGCCAGCCATGGCGGAACCACCTCTCAGACGTCCCAGAACCACCTGCGGGAGAAGCTGGAAACACGTCCTGGACAGTCTGGAACCACCTGCTGGCCAAGCCTGAACCCCCTGCCAAGCACAATTGAACAACCTGCCGGACACGCCAAAATCACCTGCGTGCTATGCCAGAACCACTTGGAGGACTCTCTGGGATGACCTGCCGGGCATGCCGGAACCACCTCTCAGACGTGCCAGAACCATGTGGCGGACAGTCCGGAATCACCTGTTGGGCATGCGCAACCACCTCTGAGACGTACCAGAACCACATGCCGTGCAGGCTGGAACCACCTACCGGACAGACCGGAATCACCTTTCGGGCATGCCGGAACCACCTGTCAGATGTGCCAGAAACACGTGCCGGAGACGCCGGAAGCACCTGCCAAGCACGTTGGAACCACCTGCTCAACTCGCCTGAACCACCTGCCGGACATGCCAAAATCACCTGCCGACTATGCCAGAACCACTTGGCGAACACTCCGGAATCACTTGCCGGGCATGCAGGAACCACCTCTCAGACATGCCAGAACCCCGTGCCAATGAACCCGGAAGCACCAGCCGAGCACGCCGGAACCACCGGCTCGACCCGCCGGAACGACCGCTGGACATGCAAAATCACCTGCCGGCTACGCCGGAAACACTTGGCGAACACTCCGGAATCACCTGCCAGGCATGCCGGAACCACCTC
Source organism: Equus przewalskii (assembly GCF_037783145.1). Taxonomy (NCBI): domain Eukaryota; kingdom Metazoa; phylum Chordata; class Mammalia; order Perissodactyla; family Equidae; genus Equus; species Equus przewalskii. Next base: position 19,859 of record NW_027227358.1, on the reverse strand, counting down.
TCAGATATGCCAGAACCACGTGCCAATGACCCCGGGAGTACCTGCCGAGCACGCCGGAACCACCTGCTCGACTCGCCAGAACCACCTGCCGGACACGCAAAAATCACCTGCCGGCTACGCCACAACCAGTTGGGGAACACTTCGGAATCACCTGCCGGGCTTGCTGGAACCACCTGCCGGTCATGCCAAAATCACCTGCCAACTACGCCAGAACCGCTTGGCGGACACTGCGGAAACACCTGTCGGGCCGGCTGGAACCACATCTCAGACGTGCCAGAAACGTGTTCATGAGATGCTGGAACCACACCCCGAACAGACGGATACCACCTGCCAGAACCGCCTGAACCACCTGCTGAGCACGCCGGAACCACCTGCTCGACTCACCGGTACCACGTCCCCGACACGGCAAAATCACCTGCTGGGTATGCCAGAACCACTTGGCGGACACTCCGGAATCATCTGCCGGACATGCCGGAACCAGCTCTCAGACACACCAGAACCAAGTGCCGGAGACGCCGGAAGCACCTGCCGAGCATGCCGGAGCCACATGCTCGACTCGCCAGAAACACCTGCCGGACACGCCAAAATCACCTGCCGGGTATGCCAGAACCACCTGGCGGACACTACGGAATCACCTGCCGCGCATGCCGGAACCACCTCTCAGACGTGCCGGAAGCAAGTGCCAGACAGGCCGGAAACACCTACCGGACAGACCGGAACCACCTGCCAAGAACGCCGGAGCCACCTGTTCGACTCGCTCGAACCACCTGCCGGACAGGCCAATATCAACTGCTGGCTATGCCAGAACCACCTGGGGGACAGTCCTGGATCACCTGCCAGCCATGGCGGAACCACCTCTCAGACGTACCAGAACCACCTGCCGGAGAAGCTGGAAACACGTCCTGGACAGACTGGAACCACGTGACGGCCATGCCTGAACCACCTGCCGAGCACGGCGGAACCACCTGACGGACACGCCAAAATCACCTGCGGGCTACGCCAGAACCACTTGGACGACTCTCCGAAATGACCTGCCGGGCATGTTGGAACCACCTCTCAGACGTGCCAGAAGCACGTGGCGGACAGTCCGGAATCACCTGTTGGGCATACGCAACCACCTCTGACACGTACCAGAACCACGTGCCGTGCACGCCGGAACCACCTACCGGACAGACCGGAATCAACTCTTGGGCATGCCGGAACCACCAGTCAGATGTGCCAGAAACACGTGCCGGAGACGCCGGAAGCACCTGCCGAGCACGTCGCAACCACCTGCTCAACTCGCCTGAACCACCTGCCGGACACGCCAAAATCACCTGCCCGCTACACCAGCACCACTTCGGGGACAAGCCGGAATCACGTGAGGGGCATGCCGGCACAGCCTCTCAGACTGAACCTCGTGCCGGACACCACAGAACCACCTGCCGGACAGACCGGAACCACCTGCCGGACACGCCGGAACCACCGGCTCGACCCGCCGGAACGACCGCTGGACATGCAAAATCACCTGCCGGCTACGCCGGAAACACTTGGCGAACACTCCGGAATCACCTGCCGGGCATGCCGGAACCACCTCTCAGATATGCCAGAACCACGTGCCAATGACCCCGGGAGTACCTGCCGAGCACGCCGGAACCACCTGCTCGACTCGCCAGAACCACCTGCCGGACACGCAAAAATCACCTGCCGGCTGCGCCACAACCAGTTGGGGAACACTTCGGAATCACCTGCCGGGCTTGCTGGAACCACCTGCCGGTCATGCCAAAATCACCTGCCAACTATGCCAGTACCACTTGGCGGACACTGTGGAAACACCTGTCGGGCCGGCCGGAACCACATCTCAGACGTGCCAGAACCATATGCATGAGATGCTGGAACCACACCCCGAACAGACGGAAAACACATGCCAGACCCGTCTGAACAACCTGCCGAGCACGCCGGAGCCACCTGCTCGACTCGCCGGAACCACCTACCTGACATGCCCAAATCACCAGCTGGGTGTGCCAGAACCACTTGGCGGACACTCGGAATCATCTGCCGGACATGCCGGAACCAGCTCTCAGAGACACCAGAACCACGTGCCGGAGACGCCGGAAGCACCTGCCGAGCATGCCGGAGCCACCTGCTCGACTCGCCAGAAACACCTGCCGGACACGCCAAAATCACCTGCCGGGTACGCCAGAACCCCCTGGCGGACACTCCGAAATCACCTGTCGCGCATGCCGGAACCACCTCTCAGACGTGACGGAAGCACGTGCCGGACACGCCGGAATCACCTCCCGGACAGACCGGAACCACCTGCCGAGCACGCCGGAGCCAACTGTTCGACTGGCTAGAACCACCTGCCGGACAGGCCAATATCAACTGCTGGCTATGCCAGAACCACCTGGGAGACGGTCTGGAATCACCTGCCAGCCATGGCGGAACCACCTCTCAGACGTCCCATAACCACCTGCGGGAGAAGCTGGAAACACGTCCTGGACAGTCTGGAACCACCTGCTGGCCAAGCCTGAACCACCTGCCAAGCACAATTGAACAACCTGCCGGACACGCCAAAATCACCTGCGTGCTATGCCAGAACCACTTGGAGGACTCTCTGGGATGACCTGCCAGGCATGCCGGAACCACCTCTCAGACGTGCCAGAACCATGTGGCGGACAGTCCGGAATCACCTGTTGGGCATGCGCAACCACCTCTGAGACGTACCAGAACCACATGCCGTGCAGGCTGGAACCACCTACTGGACAGACCGGAATCAACTTTCGGGCATGCCGGAACCACCTGTCAGATGTGCCAGAAACACGTGCCGGAGACGCCGGAAGCACCTGCCAAGCACGTTGGAACCACCTGCTCAACTCGCCTGAACCACCTGCCGGACATGCCAAAATCACCTGCCGACTATGCCAGAACCACTTGGCGAACACTCCGGAATCACTTGCCGGGCATGCAGGAACCACCTCTCAGACATGCCAGAACCCCGTGCCAATGACCCCGGAAGCACCAGCCGAGCACGCCGGAACCACCTGCTCGACTCGCCAGAACCACCTGCCGATCACGCAAAAATCACCTGCCGGCTACGCCACAACCAGTTGGTGAACACTTTGGAATCACCTGCCAGGCTTATTGGAACCACCTGACACTCATGCCAAAATCAACTGCCAACTACGCCAGAACCGCTTGGCGGACACTGCGGAAACACCTGTCGGGCCGGCTGGAACCACATCTCAGACGTGCCAGAAACGTGTTCATGAGATGCTGGAACCACACCACGAACAGACGGATACCACCTGCCAGAACCGCCTGAACCACCTGCTGAGCACGCCGGAACCACCTGCTCGACTCACCGGTACCACCTCCCTGACACGCCAAAATCACCTGCTGGGTATGCCAGAAACACTTGGCGGACACTCCGGAATCATCTGCCGGACATGCCGGAACCAGCTCTCAGACACACCAGAACCACGTGCCGGAGACGCCGGAAGCACCTGCCGAGCATGCCGGAGCCACCTGCTCGACTCGCCAGAACCACCAGCCGGACACGCCAAAATCACCTGCCGGGTATGCCAGAACCACCTGGCGGACACTCCGAATTCACCTGTCGCGCATGCCGGAACCACCTCTCAGACTTGCCGGAAGCACGTGCCAGGCACGCCGGAAACACCTACTGGACAGACCGGAACCCCCGGCCAAGAACGCCGGAGCCGCCTGTTCGACTCGCTGGAACCACCTGCCGGACAGGCCAATATCAACTGCTGGCTATGCCAGAACCACATTGGGGACAGACCGGGATCACCTGCCAGCCATGGTGGAGCCAACTCTCATACGTACCAGAACCACCTGCCGGAGAAGCTGGAAACACGTCCTGGACAGACTGGAACCACGTGACGGCCATGCCTGAACCACCTGCCAAGCACAACGGAACAACCTGCCAGACACGCCAAAATCACCTGCGTGTTATGCCAGAACCACTTGGAGTACTCTCTGGGATGACATGCCGGGCATGCCGGAACCACCTCTCAGAAGTGCCAGAACCATGTGGCGGACAGTCCGGAATCACCTGTTGGGCATGCGCAACCACCTCTGAGACGTACCAGAACCACATGCCGTGCAGGCTGGAACCACCTACCGGACAGACCGGAATCACCTTTCGGGCATGCCGGAACCACCTGTCAGATGTGCCAGAAACACGTGCCGGAGACGCCGGAAGCACCTGCCAAGCACGTTGGAACCACCTGCTCAACTCCCCTGAACCACCTGCCGGACATGCCAAAATCACCTGCCGACTATGCCAGAACCACTTGGCGAACACTCCGGAATCACTTGCCGGGCATGCAGGAACCACCTCTCAGACATGCCAGAACCCCGTGCCAATGACCCCGGAAGCACCAGCCGAGCACGCCGGAAACACCTGCTCGACTCGCCAGAACCACCTGCCGATCACGCAAAAATCACCTGCCGGCTACGCCACAACCAGTTGGTGAACACTTTGGAATCACCTGCCAGGCTTGCTGGAACCACCTGCCGGTCATGCCAAAATCACCTGCCAACTACACCAGAACCGCTTGGCGGACACTGCGGAAACACCTGTCGGGCCGGCTGGAACCACATCTCAGACGTGCCAGAAACGTGTTCATGAGATGCTGGAACCACACCCCGAACAGACGGATACCACCTGCCAGAACCGCCTGAACCACCTGCTGAGCACGCCGGAACCACCTGCTCGACTCACCGGTACCACGTCCCCGACACGGCAAAATCACCTGCTGGGTATGCCAGAACCACTTGGCGGACACTCCGGAATCATCTGCCGGACATGCCGGAACCAGCTCTCAGACACACCAGAACCAAGTGCCGGAGACGCCGGAAGCACCTGCCGAGCATGCCGGAGCCACATGCTCGACTCGCCAGAAACACCTGCCGGACACGCCAAAATCACCTGCCGGGTATGCCAGAACCACCTGGCGGACACTACGGAATCACCTGCCGCGCATGCCGGAACCACCTCTCAGACGTGCCGGAAGCAAGTGCCAGACAGGCCGGAAACACCTACCGGACAGACCGGAACCACCTGCCAAGAACGCCGGAGCCACCTGTTCGACTCGCTGGAACCACCTGCCGGACAGGCCAATATCAACTGCTGGCTATGCCAGAACCACCTGGGGGACAGTCCTGGATCACCTGCCAGCCATGGCGGAACCACCTCTCAGACGTACCAGAACCACCTGCCGGAGAAGCTGGAAACACGTCCTGGACAGACTGGAACCACGTGACGGCCATGCCTGAACCACCTGCCGAGCACGGCGGAACCACCTGACGGACACGCCAAAATCACCTGCGGGCTACGCCAGAACCACTTGGACGACTCTCCGAAATGACCTGCCGGGCATGTTGGAACCACCTCTCAGACGTGCCAGAAGCACGTGGCGGACAGTCCGGAATCACCTGTTGGGCATACGCAACCACCTCTGACACGTACCAGAACCACGTGCCGTGCACGCCGGAACCACCTACCGGACAGACCGGAATCAACTCTTGGGCATGCCGGAACCACCAGTCAGATGTGCCAGAAACACGTGCCGGAGACGCCGGAAGCACCTGCCGAGCACGTCGCAACCACCTGCTCAACTCGCCTGAACCACCTGCCGGACACGCCAAAATCACCTGCCCGCTACACCAGCACCACTTCGGGGACAAGCCGGAATCACGTGAGGGGCATGCCGGCACAGCCTCTCAGACTGAACCTCGTGCCGGACACCACAGAACCACCTGCCGGACAGACCGGAACCACCTGCCGGACACGCCGGAACCACCGGCTCGACCCGCCGGAACGACCGCTGGACATGCAAAATCACCTGCCGGCTACGCCGGAAACACTTGGCGAACACTCCGGAATCACCTGCCGGGCATGCCGGAACCACCTCTCAGATATGCCAGAACCACGTGCCAATGACCCCGGGAGTACCTGCCGAGCACGCCGGAACCACCTGCTCGACTCGCCAGAACCACCTGCCGGACACGCAAAAATCACCTGCCGGCTGCGCCACAACCAGTTGGGGAACACTTCGGAATCACCTGCCGGGCTTGCTGGAACCACCTGCCGGTCATGCCAAAATCACCTGCCAACTATGCCAGTACCACTTGGCGGACACTGTGGAAACACCTGTCGGGCCGGCCGGAACCACATCTCAGACGTGCCAGAACCATATGCATGAGATGCTGGAACCACACCCCGAACAGACGGAAAACACATGCCAGACCCGTCTGAACAACCTGCCGAGCACGCCGGAGCCACCTGCTCGACTCGCCGGAACCACCTACCTGACATGCCCAAATCACCAGCTGGGTGTGCCAGAACCACTTGGCGGACACTCCGGAATCATCTGCCGGACATGCCGGAACCAGCTCTCAGAGACACCAGAACCACGTGCCGGAGACGCCGGAAGCACCTGCCGAGCATGCCGGAGCCACCTGCTCGACTCGCCAGAAACACCTGCCGGACACGCCAAAATCACCTGCCGGGTACGCCAGAACCCCCTGGCGGACACTCCGAAATCACCTGTCGCGCATGCCGGAACCACCTCTCAGACGTGACGGAAGCACGTGCCGGACACGCCGGAATCACCTCCCGGACAGACGGAACCACCTGCCGAGCACGCCGGAGCCAACTGTTCGACTGGCTAGAACCACCTGCCGGACAGGCCAATATCAACTGCTGGCTATGCCAGAACCACCTGGGAGACGGTCCGGAATCACCTGCCAGCCATGGCGGAACCACCTCTCAGACGTCCCATAACCACCTGCGGGAGAAGCTGGAAACACGTCCTGGACAGTCTGGAACCACCTGCTGGCCAAGCCTGAACCACCTGCCAAGCACAATTGAACAATCTGCCGGACACGCCAAAATCACCTGCGTGCTATGCCAGAACCACTTATAGGACTCTCTGGGATGACCTGCCAGGCATGCCGGAACCACCTCTCAGACGTGCCAGAACCATGTGGCGGACAGTCCGGAATCACCAGTTGGGCATGCGCAACCACCTCTGAGACGTACCAGAACCACATGCCGTGCAGCCTGGAACCACCTACTGGACAGACCGGAATCACCTTTCGGGCATGCCGGAACCACCTGTCAGATGTGCCAGAAACACGTGCCGGAGACGCCGGAAGCACCTGCCAAGCACGTTGGAACCACCTGCTCAACTCGCCTGAACCACCTGCCGGACATGCCAAAATCACCTGCCGACTATGCCAGAACCACTTGGCGAACACTCCGGAACCACTTGCCGGGCATGCAGGAACCACCTCTCAGACATGCCAGAACCCCGTGCCAATGACCCCGGAAGCACCAGCCGAGCACGCCGGAACCACCTGCTCGACTCGCCAGAACCACCTGCCGATCACGCAAAAATCACCTGCCGGCTACGCCACAACCAGTTGGTGAACACTTTGGAATCACCTGCCAGGCTTATTGGAACCACCTGACACTCATGCCAAAATCAACTGCCACCTACGCCAGAACCGCTTGGCGGACACTGCGGAAACACCTGTCGGGCCGGCTGGAACCACATCTCAGACGTGCCAGAAACGTGTTCATGAGATGCTGGAACCACACCACGAACAGACGGATACCACCTGCCAGAACCGCCTGAACCACCTGCTGAGCACGCCGGAACCACCTGCTCGACTCACCGGTACCACCTCCCTGACACGCCAAAATCACCTGCTGGGTATGCCAGAACCACTTGGCGGACACTCCGGAATCATCTGCCGGACATGCCGGAACCAGCTCTCAGACACACCAGAACCAAGTGCCGGAGACGCCGGAAGCACCTGCCGAGCATGCCGGAGCCACCTGCTCGACTCGCCAGAAACACCTGCCGGACACGCCAAAATCACCTGCCGGGTATGCCAGAACCACCTGGCGGACACTCCGGAATCACCTGCCGCCCATGCCGGAACCACCTCTCAGACGTGCCGGAAGCACGTGCCAGACACGCCGGAAACACCTACCGGACAGACCGGAACCACCTGCCAAGAACGCCGGAGCCACCTGTTCGACAAGCTGGAACCACCTGCCGGACAGGCCAATATCAACTGTTGGCTATGCTAGAACCACCTGGGGGACAGTCCGGGATCACCTGCCAGCCATGGCGGAACCACCTCACAGACGTACCAGAACCACCTGCCGGAGAAGCTGGAAACACGTCCTGGACAGACTGGAACCACGTGACGCCCATGCCTGGACCACCTGCCGAGCACGGCGGAACCACCTGCCGGACACGCCAAAATCACCTGCGGGCTAAGCCAGAACCACTTGGACGACTCTCCGAAATGAACTGCCGGGCATGTTGGAACCACCTCTCAGACGTGCCAGAAGCACGTGGCGGACAGTCCGGAATCACCTGTTGGGCATACGCAACCACCTCTGAGACGTACCAGAACCACGTGCCGTGCACGCCGGAACCACCTACAGGACAGACCGGAATCAACTCTTTGGCATGCCGGAACCACCAGTCAGATGTGCCAGAAACACGTGCCGGAGACGCCGGAAGCACCTGCCGAGCACGTCGCAACCACCTGCTCAACTCGCCTGAACCACCTGCCGGACACGCCAAAATCACCTGCCCGCTACACCAGCACCACTTCGGGGACAAGCCGGAATCACGTGAGGGGCATGCCGGCACAGCCTCTCAGACTGAACCTCGTGCCGGACACCACAGAACCACCTGCCGGACAGACCGGAACCACCTGCCGGACACGCCGGAACCACCAGCTCGACCCGCCGGAACGACCGCTGGACATGCAAAATCACCTGCCGGCTACGCCGGAAACACTTGGCGAACACTCCGGAATCACCTGCCAGGCATGCCGGAACCACCTCTCAGATATGCCAGAACCACGTGCCAATGACCCCGGAAGCACCTGCCGAGCACGCCGGAACCACCTGCTCGACTCGCCAGAACCACCTGCCGGACACGCAAAAATCACCTGCCGGCTGCGCCACAACCAGTTGGGGAACAGTTCGGAATCACCTGCCGGGCTTGCTGGAACCACCTGCCGGTCATGCCAAAATCGCCTGCCAACTACGCCAGTACCACTTGGCGGACACTGTGGAAACACCTGTCGGGCCGGCCGGAACCACATCTCAGACGTGCCAGAACCATGTGCATGAGATGCTGGAACCACACACCGAACAGACGGAAAACACCTGCCAGACCCATCTGAAGAAACTGCCGAGCACGCCGGAGCCACCTGCTTGACTCGCCAGAACCACCTACCTGACATGCCCAAATCACCAGCCGGGTATGCCAGAACCACTTGGCGGACACTCCGGAATCATCTGCCGGACATGCCGGAACCAGCTCTCAGACACACCAGAACCACGTGACGGAGACGCCGGAAGCACCTGCCGAGCATGCCGGAGCCACCCGCTCGACTCGCCAGAAACACCTGCCGGACACGCCAAAATCACCTGCCGGGTACGCCAGAACCACCTGGCGGAAACTCCGAAATCACCTGTCGCGCATGCCGGAACCACCTCTCAGACGTGCCGGAAGCACATGCCGGACACGCCGGAATCACCTACAGGACAGACCGGAACCACCTGCCGAGCACTCCGGAGCCAACTGTTCGACTGGCTGGAACCACCTGCCGGACAGGCCAATATCAACTGCTGGCTATGCCAGAACCACCTGGGGGACGGTCCGGAATCACCTGTCAGCCATGGCGGAACCACCTCTCAGACGTACCAGAACCACCTGCCGGAGAAGCTGGAAACACGTCCTGGACAGTCTGGAACCACCTCCCGGCCAAGCCTGAACCACCTGCCAAGCACAACGGAACAACCTGCCAGACACACCAAAATCACCTGCGTGTTATGCCAGAACCACTTGGAGGACTCTCTGGGATGACCTGCCGGGCATGCCGGAACCACCTCTCAGACGTGCCAGAACCATGTGGCGGACAGTCCGGAATCACCTGTTGGGCATGCGCAACCACCTCTGAGACGTACCAGGACCACATGCCGTGCAGGCTGGAACCACCTACCGGACAGACCGGAATCACCTTTCGGGCATGCCGGAACCACCTGTCAGATGTGCCAGAAACACGTGCCGGAGACGCCGGAAGCACCTGCCGAGCACGTCGCAACCACCTGCTCAACTCGCCTGAACCACTTGACGGACACGCCAAAATCACCTGCCCGCTACACCAGCACCACTTCAGGGACAAGCCGGAATCACGTGAGGGGCATGCCGGCACAGCCTCTCAGACTGAACCTCGTGCCGGACACCACAGAACCACCTGCCGGACAGACCGGAACCACCTGTCGGACACGCCGAAACCACCGGCTCGACCCGCCGGAACGACCACTGGACATGCAAAATCACCTGCCGGCTACGCCGGAAACACTTGGCGAACACTCCGGAATCACCTGCCGGGCATGCCGGAACCACCTCTCAGATATGCCAGAACCACGTGCCAATGACCCCGGGAGTACCTGCCGAGCACGCCGGAACCACCTGCTCGACTCGCCAGAACCACCTGCCGGACACGCAAAAATCACCTGCCGGCTACGCCACAACCAGTTGGGGAACACTTCGGAATCACCTGCCGGGCTTGCTGGAACCACCTGCCGGTCATGCCAAAATCACCTGCCAACTACGCCAGTACCACTTGGCGGACACTGTGGAAACACCTGTCGGGCCGGCCGGAACCACATCTCAGACGTGCCAGAACCATGTGCATGAGATGCTGGAACCACACCCCGAACAGACGGAAAACACATGCCAGACCCGTCTGAACAACCTGCCGAGCACGCCGGAGCCACCTGCTCGACTCGCTGGAACCACCTACCTTACATGCCCAAATCACCAGCCGGGTGTGCCAGAACCACTTGGCGGACACTCCGGAATCATCTGCCGGACATGCCGGAACCAGCTCTCAGACACACCATAACCACGTGCCAGAGATGCCGGAAGCACCTGCCGAGCATGCCGGAGCCACCTGCTCGACTCGCCAGACACACCTGCCGGACACGCCAAAATCACCTGCCGGGTACGCCAGAACCACCTGGCGGACACTCCGAAACGACCTGTCGCGCATGCCGGAACCACCTCTCAGACGTGCCGGAAGCACGTGCCGGACACGCCGGAATCACCTACCGGACAGACGAGAAACACCTGCCGAGCACGCCGGAGCGACCTGTTCGACTCGCTGGAACCACCTGCCGGACAGGCCAATATCAACTGCTGGCTATGCCAGAACCACCTGGGGGACGGTCCGGAATCACCTGCCAGCCATGGTGGAACCACCTCTCAGACGTCCCAGAACCACCTGCGGGAGAAGCTGGAAACACGTCCTGGACAGTCTGGAACCACCTGCTGGCCAAGCCTGAACCACCTGCCAAGCACAACGGAACAACCTGCCAGACACGCCAAAATCACCTGCGTGTTATGCCAGAACCACTTGTAGGACTCTCTGGGATGACCTGCCGGGCATGCCGGAACCACCTCTCAGACGTGCCAGAACCATGTGGCGGACAGTCCGGAATCACCTGTTGGGCATGCGCAACCACCTCTGAGACGTACCAGGACCACATGCCGTGCAGGCTGGAACCACCTACCGGACAGACCGGAATCACCTTTCGGGCATGCCGGAACCACCTGTCAGATGTGCCAGAAACACGTGCCGGAGACGCCGGAAGCACCTGCCAAGCACGTTGGAACCACCTGCTCACCTCGCCTGAACCACCTGCCGGACATGCCAAAATCACCTGCCGACTATGCCAGAACCACTTGGCGAACACTCCGGAATCACTTGCCGGGCATGCAGGAACCACCTCTCAGACATGCCAGAACCCCGTGCCAATGACCCCGGAAGCACCAGCCGAGCACGCCGGAACCACCTGCTCGACTCGCCAGAACCACCTGCCGATCACGCAAAAATCACCTGCCGGCTACGCCACAACCAGTTGGTGAACACCTTGGAATCACCAGCCAGGCTTGCTGGAACCACCTGCCGGTCATGGCAAAATCACCTGCCAACTACGCCAGAACCGCTTGGCGGACACTGCGGAAACACCTGTCGGGCCGGCTGGAACCACATCTCAGACGTGCCAGAAACGTGTTCATGAGATGCTTTAACCACACGCCGAACAGACGGATACCACCTGCCAGAACCGCCTGAACCACCTGCTGAGCACGCCGGAACCACCTGCTCGACTCACCGGTACCACGTCCCCGACACGGCAAAATCACCTGCTGGGTATGCCAGAACCACTTGGCGGACACTCCGGAATCATCTGCCGGACATGCCGGAACCAGCTCTCAGACACACCAGAACCAAGTGCCGGAGACGCCGGAAGCACCTGCCGAGCATGCCGGAGCCACCTGCTCGACTCGCCAGAAACACCTGCCGGACACGCCAAAATCACCTGCCGGGTATGCCAGAACCACCTGGCGGACACTACGGAATCACCTGCCGCGCATGCCGGAACCACATCTCAGACGTGCCGGAAGCACGTGCCAGACACGCCGGAAACACCTACCGGACAGACCGGAACCACCTGCCAAGAACGCCGGAGCCACCTGTTCGACTCGCTGGAACCACCTGCCGGACAGGCCAATATCAACTGCTGGCTATGCCAGAACCACCTGGGGGACAGTCCGGGATCTCCTGCCAGCCATGGCGGAACCACCTCTCAGACGTACCAGAACCACCTGCCGGAGAAGCTGGAAACACGTCCTGGACAGACTGGAACCACGTGACGGCCATGCCTGAACCACCTGCTGAGCACGGCGGAACCACCTGCCGGACACGCCAAAATCACCTGCGGGCTACGCCAGAACCACTTGGACGACTCTCCGAAATGACCTGCCGGGCATGTTGGAACCACCTCTCAGACGTGCCAGAAGCACGTGGCGGACAGTCCGGAATCACCTGTTGGGCATACGCAACCACCTCTGAGACGTACCAGAACCACGTGCCGTGCACGCCGGAACCACCTACCGGACAGACCGGAATCAACTTTCGGGCATGCCGGAACCACCAGTCAGATGTGCCAGAAACACGTGCCGGAGACGCCGGAAGCACCTGCCGAGCACGTCGCAACCACCTGCTCAACTCGCCTGAACCACCTGCCGGACACGCCAAAATCACCTGCCCGCTACACCAGCACCACTTCGGGGACAAGCCGGAATCACGTGAGGGGCATGCCGGCACAGTCTCTCAGACTGAACCTCGTGCCGGACACCACAGAACCACCTGCCGGACAGACCGGAACCACCTGCCGGACACGCCGGAACCACCGGCTCGACCCGCCGGAACGACCGCTGGACATGCAAAATCACCTGCCGGCTACGCCGGAAACACTTGGCGAACACTCCGGAATCACCTGCCGGGCATGCCGGAACCACCTCTCAGATATGCCAGAACCACGTGCCAATGACCCCGGAAGCACCTGCCGAGCACGCCGGAACCACCTGCTCGACTCGCCAGAACCACCTGCCGGACACGCAAAAATCACCTGCCGGCTACGCCACAACCAGTTGGGGAACACTTCGGAATCACCTGCCGGGCTTGCTGGAACCACCTGCCGGTCATGCCAAAATCACCTGCCAACTACGCCAGTACCACTTGGCGGACACTGTGGAAACACCTGTCGGGCCGGCCGGAACCACATCTCAGACGTGCCAGAACCATGTGCATGAGATGCTGGAACCACACCCCGAACAGACGGAAAACACCTGCCAGACCCGTCTGAACAACCTGCCGAGCACGCCGGAGCCACCTGCTCGACTCGCTGGAACCACCTACCTGACATGCCCAAATCACCAGCCGGGTATGCCAGAACCACTTGGCGGACACTCCGGAATCATCTGCCGGACATGCCGGAACCAGCTCTCAGACACACCAGAACCACGTGCCGGAGACGCCGGAAGCAGCTGCCGAGCATGCCGGAGCCACCTGCTCGACTCGCCAGAAACACCTGCCGGACACGCCAAAATCACCTGCCGGGTACACCAGAACCCGTTGGCGGACACTCCGAAATCACCTGTCGCGCATGCCGGAACCACCTCTCAGACGTGCCGGAAGCACGTGCCAGACACGCCGGAATCACCTACCGGACAGACCGGAACCACCTGCCGAGCACGCCGGAGCCACCTGTTCGACTCGCTGGAACCACCTGCCGGACAGGCCAATATCAACTGGTGGCTATGCCAGAACCACCTGGGGGACGGTCCGGAATCACCTCCCAGCCATGGCGGAACCACCTCTCAGACGTCCCAGAACCACCTGCCGGAGAAGCTGGAAACACGTCCTGGACAGTCTGGAACCACCTGCCGGCCAAGCCTGAACCACCTGCCAAGCACAATGGAACAACCTGCCGGACACGCCAAAATCACCTGCGTGTTATGCCAGAACCACTTGGAGGACTCTCTGGGATGACCTGCCGGGCATGCCGGAACCACCTCTCAGACGTGCCAGAACCATGTGGCGGACAGTCCGGAATCACCTGTTGGGCATGCGCAACCACCTCTGAGACGTACCAGAACCACATGCCGTGCAGGCTGGAACCACCTACCGGACAGACCGGAATCACCTTTCGGGCATGCCGGAACCACCTGTCAGATGTGCCAGAAACACGTGCCGGAGACGCCGGAAGCACCTGCCAGGCACGTTGGAACCACCTGCTCAACTCGCCTGAACAACCTGCCGGACATGCCAAAATCACCTGCCGACTATGCCAGAACCACTTGGCGAACACTCCGGAATCACTTGCCGGGCATGCAGGAACCACCTCTCTGACATGCCAGAACCCCGTGCCAATGACCCCGGAAGCACCAGCCGAGCACGCCGGAAACACCTGCTCGACTCGCCAGAACCACCTGCCGATCACGCAAAAATCACCTGCCGGCTACGCCACAACCAGTTGGTGAACACTTTGGAATCACCTGCCAGGCTTGCTGGAACCACCTGCCGGTCATGCCAAAATCACCTGCCAACTACGCCAGAACCGCTTGGCGGACACTGCGGAAACACCTGTCGGGCCGGCTGGAACCACATCTCAGACGTGCCAGAAACGTGTTCATGAGATGCTGGAACCACACCCCGAACAGACGGATACCACCTGCCAGAACCGCCTGAACCACCTGCTGAGCACGCCGGAAACACCTGCTCGACTCACCGGTACCACGTCCCCGACACGGCAAAATCACCTGCTGGGTATGCCAGAACCACTTGGCGGACACTCCGGAATCATCTGCCGGACATGCCGGAACCAGCTCTCAGACACACCAGAACCAAGTGCCGGAGACGCCGGAAGCACCTGCCGAGCATGCCGGAGCCACCTGCTCGACTCGCCAGAAACACCTGCCGGACACGCCAAAATCACCTGCCGGGTATGCCAGAACCACCTGGCGGACACTACGGAATCACCTGCCGCGCATGCCGGAACCACCTCTCAGACGTGCCGGAAGCACGTGCCGGACACGCCGGAAACACCTACCGGACAGACCGGAACCACCTGCCAATAACGCCGGAGACACCTGTTCGACTCGCTGGAACCACCTGCCGGACAGGCCAATATCAACTGCTGGCTATGCCAGAACCACCTGGGGGACAGTCCGGGATCACCTGCCAGCCATGGCGGAACCACCTCTCAGACGTACCAGAACCACCTGCCGGAGAAGCTGGAAACACGTCCTGGACAGACTGGAACCACGTGACGGCCATGCCTGAACCACCTGCCGAGCACGGCGGAACCACCTGCCGGACACGCCAAAATCACCTGCGGGCTACGCCAGAACCACTTGGACGACTCTCCGAAATGACCTGCCGGGCATGTTGGAACCACCTCTCAGACGTGCCAGAAGCACGTGGCGGACACTCCGGAATCACCTGTTGGGCATACGCAACCACCTCTGACACGTACCAGAACCACGTGTCGTGCACGCGGGAACCACCTACCGGACAGACCGGAATCAACTTTCGGGCATGCCGGAACCACCAGTCAGATGTGCCAGAAACACGTGCCGGAGACGCCGGAAGCACCTGCCGAGCACGTCGCAACCACCTGCTCAACTCGCCTGAACCACCTGCCGGACACGCCAAAATCACCTGCCCGCTACACCAGCACCACTTCGGGGACAAGCCGGAATCACGTGAGGGGCATGCCGGCACAGCCTCTCAGACTGAACCTCGTGCCGGACACCACAGAACCACCTGCCGGACAGACCGGAACCACCTGCCGGACACGCCGGAACCACCGGCTCGACCCGCCGGAACGACCGCTGGACATGCAAATTCACCTGCCGGCTACGCCGGAAACACTTGGCGAACACTCCGGAATCACCTGCCAGGCATGCCGGAACCACCTCTCAGATATGCCAGAAACACGTGCCAATGACCCCGGGAGTACCTGCCGAGCACGCCGGAACCACCTGCTCGACTCGCCAGAACCACCTGCCGGACACGCAAAAATCACCTGCCGGCTACGCCACAACCAGTTGGGGAACACTTCGGAATCACCTGCCGGGCTTGCTGGAACCACCTGCCGGTCATGCCAAAATCACCTGCCAACTACGCCAGTACCACTTGGCGGACACTGTGGAAACACCTGTCGGGCCGGCCGGAACCACATCTCAGACGAGCCAGAACCATATGCATGAGATGCTGGAACCACACCCCGAACAGACAGAAAACACATGCCAGACCCGTCTGAACAACCTGCCGAGCACGCCGGAGCCACCTGCTCGACTCGCCGGAACCACCTACCTGACATGCCCAAATCACCAGCCGGGTGTGCCAGAACCACTTGGCGGACACTCCGGAATCATCTGCCGGACATGCCGGAACCAGCTCTCAGACACACCATAACCACGTGCCGGAGATGCCGGAAGCACCTGCCGAGCATGCCGGAGCCACCTGCTCGACTCGCCAGAAACACCTGCCGGACACGCCAAAATCACCTGCCGGGTACGCCAGAACCACCTGGCGGACACTCCGAAACCACCTGTCGCGCATGCCGGAACCACCTCTCAGACGTGCCGGAAGCACGTGCCGGACACGCCGGAATCACCTACCGGACAGACCAGAAACACCTGCCGAGCACGCCGGAGCGACCTGTTCGACTCGCTGGAACCACCTGCCGGACAGGCCAATATCAACTGCTTGCTATGCCAGAACCACCTGGGGGACGGTCCGGAATCACCTGCCAGCCATGGCGGAACCACCTCTCAGACGTCCCAGAACCACCTGGGGGAGAAGCTGGAAACATGTCCTGGACAGTCTGGAACCACCTGCCGGCCAAGCCTGAACCACCTGCCAAGCACAACGGAACATCCTGCCAGACACGCCAAAATCACCTGCGTGTTATGCCAGAACCACTTGGAGGACTCTCTGGGATGACCTGCCGGGCATGCCGGAACCACCTCTCAGACGTGCCAGAACCATGTGGCGGACAGTCCGGAATCACCTGTTGGGCATGCGCAACCACCTCTGAGACGTACCAGAACCACATGCCGTGCAGGCTGGAACCACCTACCGGACAGACCGGAATCACCTTTCGGGCATGCCGGAACCACCTGTCAGATGTGCCAGAAACACGTGCCGGAGACGCCGGAAGCACCTGCCAAGCACGTTGGAACCACCTGCTCACCCCGCCTGAACCACCTGCCGGACATGCCAAAATCACCTGCCGACTATGCCAGAACCACTTGGCGAACACTCCGGAATCACTTGCCGGGCATGCAGGAACCACCTCTCAGACATGCCAGAACCCCGTGCCAATGACCCCGGAAGCACCAGCCGAGCACGCCGGAACCACCTGCTCGACTCGCCAGAACCACCTGCCGATCACGCAAAAATCACCTGCCGGCTACGCCACAACCAGTTGGTGAACACTTTGGAATCACCTGCCAGGCTTGCTGGAACCACCTGCCGGTCATGCCAAAATCACCTGCCAACTACGCCAGAACCGCTTGGCGGACACTGCGGAAACACCTGTCGGGCCGGCTGGAACCACATCTCAGACGTGCCAGAAACGTGTTCATGAGATGCTGGAACCACACCCCGAACAGACGGATACCACCTGCCAGAACCGCCTGAACCACCTGCTGAGCACGCCGGAACCACCTGCTCGACTCACCGGTACCACGTCCCCGACACGGCAAAATCACCTGCTGGGTATGCCAGAACCACTTGGCGGACACTCCGGAATCATCTGCCGGACATGCCGGAACCAGCTCTCAGACACACCAGAACCAAGTGCCGGAGACGCCGGAAGCACCTGCCGAGCATGCCGGAGCCACCTGCTCGACTCGCCAGAAACACCTGCCGGACACGCCAAAATCACCTGCCGGGTATGCCAGAACCACCTGGCGGACACTACGGAATCACCTGCCGCGCATGCCGGAACCACCTCTCAGACGTGCCGGAAGCACGTGCCAGACAGGCCGGAAACACCTACCGGACAGACCGGAACCACCTGCCAAGAACGCCGGAGCCACCTGTTCGACTCGCTGGAAACACCTGCCAGACAGGCCAATATCAACTGCTGGCTATGCCAGAACCACCTGGGGGACAGTCCGGGATCACCTGCCAACCATGGTGGAACCACCTCTCAGACGTACCAGAACCACCTGCCGGAGAAGCTGGAAACACGTTCTGGACAGACTGGAACCACGTGACGGCCATGCCTGAACCACCTGCCGAGCACGGCGGAACAACCTGCCGGACACGCCAAATTCACCTGCGGGCTACGCCAGAACCACTTGGACGACTCTCCGAAATGACCTGCCGGGCATGTTGGAACCACCTCTCAGACGTGCCAGAAGCACGTGGCGGACAGTCCGGAATCACCTGTTGGGCATACGCAACCACCTCTGAGACGTACCAGAACCACGTGTCGTGCACGCGGAACCACCCACCGGACAGACCCGAATCAACTTTCGGGCATGCCGGAACCACCAGTCAGATGTGCCAAGAACACGTGCCGGAGACGCCGGAAGCACCTGCCGAGCACGTCGCAACCACCTGCTCAACTCGCCTGAACCACCTGCCGGACACGCCAAAATCACCTGCCCGCTACACCAGCACCACTTCGGGGACAAGCCGGAATCACGTGAGGGGGCATGCCGGCACAGCCTCTCAGACTGAACCTCGTGCCGGACACCACAGAACCACCTGCCGGACAGACCGGAACCACCTGCCGGACACGCCGAAACCACCGGCTCGACCCGCCGGAACGACCGCTGGACATGCAAAATCACCTGCCGGCTACGCCGGAAACTCTAGGTGAACACTCCGGAATCACCTGCCGGGCATGCCGGAACCACCTCTCAGATATGCCAGAACCACGTGCCAATGACCCCGGGAAGTACCTGCCGAGCACGCCGGAACCACCTGGCCGACTCGCCAGAACCACCTGCCGGACACGCAAAAATCACCTGCCGGCTGCGCCACAACCAGTTGGGGAACACTTCGGAATCACCTGCCGGGCTTGCTGGAACCACCTGCCGGTCATGCCAAAATCACCTGCCAACTATGCCAGTACCACTTGGCGGACACTGTGGAAAACCTGTCGGGCCGGCCGTAACCACATCTCAGACGAGCCAGAACCATATGCATGAGATGCTGGAACCACACCCCGAACAGACGGAAAACACATGCCAGACCCGTCTGAACAACCTGCCGAGCACGCCGGAGCCACCTGCTCGACTCGCCGTAACGCACCTACCTGACATGCCCAAATCACCAGCCGGGTGTGCCAGAACCACTTGGCGGACACTCCGGAATCATCTGCCGGACATGCCGGAACCAGCTCTCAGACACACCATAACCACGTGCCGGAGATGCCG
>NW_027227357.1:0-16447 GCF_037783145.1 Equus przewalskii | reverse complement strand
GGTTCAGGCGGTTCTGGCAGGTGGTATCCGTCTGTTCGGGGTGTGGTTCCAGCATCTCATGAACACGTTTCTGGCACGTCTGAGATGTGGTTCCAGCCGGCCCGACAGGTGTTTCCGCAGTGTCCGCCAAGCGGTTCTGGCGTAGTTGGCAGGTGATTTTGGCATGACTGGCAGGTGGTTCCAGCAAGCCTGGCAGGTGATTCCAAAGTGTTCCCCAACTGGTTGTGGCGTAGCCGGCAGGTGATTTTTGCGTGTCCGGCAGGTGGTTCTGGCGAGTCGAGCAGGTGGTTCCGGCGTGCTCGGCTGGTGCTTCCGGGGTCATTGGCACGGGGTTCTGGCATGTCTGAGAGGTGGTTCCTGCATGCCCGGCAAGTGATTCCGGAGTGTTCGCCAAGTGGTTCTGGCATAGTCGGCAGGTGATTTTGGCATGTCCGGCAGGTGGTTCAGGCGAGTTGAGCAGGTGGTTCCAACGTGCTTGGCAGGTGCTTCCGGCGTCTCCGGCACGTGTTTCTGGCACATCTGACAGGTGGCTCCGGCATGCCCGAAAGGTGATTCCGGTCTGTCCGGTAGGTGGTTCCAGCCTGCACGGCATGTGGTTCTGGTACGTCTCAGAGGTGGTTGCGCATGCCCAACAGGTGATTCCGGACTGTCCGCCACATGGTTCTGGCACGTCTGAGAGGTGGTTCCGGCATGCCCGGCAGGTCATCCCAGAGAGTCCTCCAAGTGGTTCTGGCATAACACGCAGGTGATTTTGGCGTGTCTGGCAGGTTGTTCCGTTGTGCTTGGCAGGTGGTTCAGGCTTGGCCGGCAGGTGGTTCCAGACTGTCCAGGACGTGTTTCCAGCTTCTCCGGCAGGTGGTTCTGGTACGTCTGAGATGTGGTTCCGCCATGGCTGGCAGGTGATTCCGGACCGTCCCCCAGGTGGTTCTGGCATAGCCAGCAGTTGATATTGGCCTGTCCGGCAGGTGGTTCCAGCGAGTCGAACAGGTGGCTCCGGCGTGCTCGGCAGGTGGTTCCGGTCTGTCCGGTAGGTGATTCCGGCGTGTCCGGCACGTGCTTCCGGCACGTCTGAGAGGTGGTTCCGGCATGCGCGACAGGTGGTTTCGGAGTGTCCGCCAGGTGGTTCTGGCGTACCCGGCAGGTGATTTTGGCGTGTCCGGCAGGTGTTTCTGGCGAGTCGAGCAGGTGGCTCCGGCATGCTCCGCAGGTGCTTCCGGCGTCTCCGGCACGTGGTTCTGGTGTGTCTGAGAGCTGGTTCCGGCATGTCCGGCAGATGATTCCGGAGTGTCCGCCAAGTGGTTCTGGCATACCCGGCTGGTGATTTGGGCATGTCAGGTAGGTGGTTCCGGCGAGTCGAGCAGGTGGCTCGGCGTGCTCGGCAGGTTGTTCAGACGGGTCTGGCAGGTGTTTTCCGTCTGTTCGGGGTGTGGTTCCAGCATCTCATGCACATGGTTCTGGCACGTCTGAGATGTGGTTCCGGCCGGCCCGACAGGTGTTTCCACAGTGTCCGCCAAGTGGTACTGGCGTAGTTGGCAGGTGATTTTGGCATGACCGGCAGGTGGTTCCAGCAAGCCCGGCAGGTGATTCCGAAGTGTTCCCCAACTGGTTGTGGCGTAGCCGGCAGGTGATTTTTGCGTGTCCGGCAGGTGGTTCTGGCGAGTCGAGCAGGTGGTTCCGGCGTGCTCGGCAGGTGCTTCCGGGGTCATTGGCACGTGGTTCTGGCATATCTGAGAGGTGGTTCCGGCATGCCCGGCAGGTGATTCCGGAGTGTTCGCCAAGTGTTTCCGGCGTAGCCGGCAGGTGATTTTGCATGTCCAGCGGTCGTTCCGGCGGGTCGAGCCGGTGGTTCCGGCGTGTCCGGCAGGTGGTTCCGGTCTGTCCGGCAGGTGGTTCTGTGGTGTCCGGCACGAGGTTCAGTCTGAGAGGCTGTGCCGGCATGCCCCTCACGTGATTCCGGCTTGTCCCCGAAGTGGTGCTGGTGTAGCGGGCAGGTGATTTTGGCGTGTCCGGCAGGTGGTTCAGGCGAGTTGAGCAGGTGGTTGCGACGTGCTCGGCAGGTGCTTCCGGCGTCTCCGGCACGTGTTTCTGGCACATCTGACTGGTGGTTCCGGCATGCCCAAAAGTTGATTCCGGTCTGTCCGGTAGGTGGTTCCGGCGTGCACGGCACGTGGTTCTGGTACGTGTCAGAGGTGGTTGCGTATGCCCAACAGGTGATTCCGGACTGTCCGCCACGTGCTTCTGGCACGTCTGAGAGGTGGTTCCAACATGCCCGGCAGGTCATTTCGGAGAGTCGTCCAAGTGGTTCTGGCGTAGCCCGCAGGTGATTTTGGCGTGTCCGGCAGGTGGTTCCGCCGTGCTCGGCAGGTGGTTCAGGCATGGCCGTCACGTGGTTCCAGTCTGTCCAGGACGTGTTTCCAGCTTCTCCGGCAGGTGGTTCTGGTACGTCTGAGAGGTGGTTCCGCCATGGCTGGCAGGTGATCCCGGACTGTCCCCCAGGTGGTTCTGGCATAGCCAGCAGTTGATATTGGCCTGTCCGGCAGGTGGTTCCAGCGAGTCGAACAGGTGGCTCCGGCGTTCTTGGCAGGTGGTTCCGGTCTGTCCGGTAGGTGTTTCCGGCGTGTCCGGCACGTGCTTCCGGCACGTCTGAGAGGTGGTTCCGGCATGTGCGGCAGGTGATTCCGTAGTGTCCGCCAGGTGGTTCTGGCATACCCGGCAGGTGATTTTGGCGTGTCCGGCAGGTGTTTCTGGCGAGTCGAGCAGGTGGCTCCGGCATGCTCGGCAGGTGCTTCCGGCGTCTCCGGCACTTGGTTCTGGTGTGTCTGAGAGCTGGTTCCGGCATGTCCGGCAGATGATTCCGGAGTGTCCGCCAAGTGGTTCTGGCATACCCAGCAGGTGATTTTGGCGTGTCAGGGAGGTGGTACCGGTGAGTCGAGCAGGTGGTTCCGGCGTGCTCAGCAGGTGGTTCAGGCGGTTCTGGCAGGTGGTATCCGTCTGTTCGGGGTGTGGTTCCAGCATCTCATGAACACGTTTCTGGCACGTCTGAGATGTGGTTCCAGCCGGCCCGACAGGTGTTTCCGCAGTGTCCGCCAAGCGGTTCTGGCGTAGTTGGCAGGTGATTTTGGCATGACTGGCAGGTGGTTCCAGCAAGCCTGGCAGGTGATTCCAAAGTGTTCCCCAACTGGTTGTGGCGTAGCCGGCAGGTGATTTTTGCGTGTCCGGCAGGTGGTTCTGGCGAGTCGAGCAGGTGGTTCCGGCGTGCTCGGCTGGTGCTTCCGGGGTCATTGGCACGGGGTTCTGGCATGTCTGAGAGGTGGTTCCTGCATGCCCGGCAAGTGATTCCGGAGTGTTCGCCAAGTGGTTCTGGCATAGTCGGCAGGTGATTTTGGCATGTCCGGCAGGTGGTTCAGGCGAGTTGAGCAGGTGGTTCCAACGTGCTTGGCAGGTGCTTCCGGCGTCTCCGGCACGTGTTTCTGGCACATCTGACAGGTGGCTCCGGCATGCCCGAAAGGTGATTCCGGTCTGTCCGGTAGGTGGTTCCAGCCTGCACGGCATGTGGTTCTGGTACGTCTCAGAGGTGGTTGCGCATGCCCAACAGGTGATTCCGGACTGTCCGCCACATGGTTCTGGCACGTCTGAGAGGTGGTTCCGGCATGCCCGGCAGGTCATCCCAGAGAGTCCTCCAAGTGGTTCTGGCATAACACGCAGGTGATTTTGGCGTGTCTGGCAGGTTGTTCCGTTGTGCTTGGCAGGTGGTTCAGGCTTGGCCGGCAGGTGGTTCCAGACTGTCCAGGACGTGTTTCCAGCTTCTCCGGCAGGTGGTTCTGGTACGTCTGAGATGTGGTTCCGCCATGGCTGGCAGGTGATTCCGGACCGTCCCCCAGGTGGTTCTGGCATAGCCAGCAGTTGATATTGGCCTGTCCGGCAGGTGGTTCCAGCGAGTCGAACAGGTGGCTCCGGCGTGCTCGGCAGGTGGTTCCGGTCTGTCCGGTAGGTGATTCCGGCGTGTCCGGCACGTGCTTCCGGCACGTCTGAGAGGTGGTTCCGGCATGCGCGACAGGTGGTTTCGGAGTGTCCGCCAGGTGGTTCTGGCGTACCCGGCAGGTGATTTTGGCGTGTCCGGCAGGTGTTTCTGGCGAGTCGAGCAGGTGGCTCCGGCATGCTCCGCAGGTGCTTCCGGCGTCTCCGGCACGTGGTTCTGGTGTGTCTGAGAGCTGGTTCCGGCATGTCCGGCAGATGATTCCGGAGTGTCCGCCAAGTGGTTCTGGCATACCCGGCTGGTGATTTGGGCATGTCAGGTAGGTGGTTCCGGCGAGTCGAGCAGGTGGCTCGGCGTGCTCGGCAGGTTGTTCAGACGGGTCTGGCAGGTGTTTTCCGTCTGTTCGGGGTGTGGTTCCAGCATCTCATGCACATGGTTCTGGCACGTCTGAGATGTGGTTCCGGCCGGCCCGACAGGTGTTTCCACAGTGTCCGCCAAGTGGTACTGGCGTAGTTGGCAGGTGATTTTGGCATGACCGGCAGGTGGTTCCAGCAAGCCCGGCAGGTGATTCCGAAGTGTTCCCCAACTGGTTGTGGCGTAGCCGGCAGGTGATTTTTGCGTGTCCGGCAGGTGGTTCTGGCGAGTCGAGCAGGTGGTTCCGGCGTGCTCGGCAGGTGCTTCCGGGGTCATTGGCACGTGGTTCTGGCATATCTGAGAGGTGGTTCCGGCATGCCCGGCAGGTGATTCCGGAGTGTTCGCCAAGTGTTTCCGGCGTAGCCGGCAGGTGATTTTGCATGTCCAGCGGTCGTTCCGGCGGGTCGAGCCGGTGGTTCCGGCGTGTCCGGCAGGTGGTTCCGGTCTGTCCGGCAGGTGGTTCTGTGGTGTCCGGCACGAGGTTCAGTCTGAGAGGCTGTGCCGGCATGCCCCTCACGTGATTCCGGCTTGTCCCCGAAGTGGTGCTGGTGTAGCGGGCAGGTGATTTTGGCGTGTCCGGCAGGTGGTTCAGGCGAGTTGAGCAGGTGGTTGCGACGTGCTCGGCAGGTGCTTCCGGCGTCTCCGGCACGTGTTTCTGGCACATCTGACTGGTGGTTCCGGCATGCCCAAAAGTTGATTCCGGTCTGTCCGGTAGGTGGTTCCGGCGTGCACGGCACGTGGTTCTGGTACGTGTCAGAGGTGGTTGCGTATGCCCAACAGGTGATTCCGGACTGTCCGCCACGTGCTTCTGGCACGTCTGAGAGGTGGTTCCAACATGCCCGGCAGGTCATTTCGGAGAGTCGTCCAAGTGGTTCTGGCGTAGCCCGCAGGTGATTTTGGCGTGTCCGGCAGGTGGTTCCGCCGTGCTCGGCAGGTGGTTCAGGCATGGCCGTCACGTGGTTCCAGTCTGTCCAGGACGTGTTTCCAGCTTCTCCGGCAGGTGGTTCTGGTACGTCTGAGAGGTGGTTCCGCCATGGCTGGCAGGTGATCCCGGACTGTCCCCCAGGTGGTTCTGGCATAGCCAGCAGTTGATATTGGCCTGTCCGGCAGGTGGTTCCAGCGAGTCGAACAGGTGGCTCCGGCGTTCTTGGCAGGTGGTTCCGGTCTGTCCGGTAGGTGTTTCCGGCGTGTCTGGCACGTGCTTCCGGCACGTCTGAGAGGTGGTTCCGGCATGCGCGGCAGGTGATTCCGTAGTGTCCGCCAGGTGGTTCTGGCATACCCGGCAGGTGATTTTGGCGTGTCCGGCAGGTGTTTCTGGCGAGTCGAGCAGGTGGCTCCGGCATGCTCGGCAGGTGCTTCCGGCGTCTCCGGCACTTGGTTCTGGTGTGTCTGAGAGCTGGTTCCGGCATGTCCGGCAGATGATTCCGGAGTGTCCGCCAAGTGGTTCTGGCATACCCAGCAGGTGATTTTGGCGTGTCAGGGAGGTGGTACCGGTGAGTCGAGCAGGTGGTTCCGGCGTGCTCAGCAGGTGGTTCAGGCGGTTCTGGCAGGTGGTATCCGTCTGTTCGGGGTGTGGTTCCAGCATCTCATGAACACGTTTCTGGCACGTCTGAGATGTGGTTCCAGCCGGCCCGACAGGTGTTTCCGCAGTGTCCGCCAAGCGGTTCTGGCGTAGTTGGCAGGTGATTTTGGCATGACTGGCAGGTGGTTCCAGCAAGCCTGGCAGGTGATTCCAAAGTGTTCCCCAACTGGTTGTGGCGTAGCCGGCAGGTGATTTTTGCGTGTCCGGCAGGTGGTTCTGGCGAGTCGAGCAGGTGGTTCCGGCGTGCTCGGCTGGTGCTTCCGGGGTCATTGGCACGGGGTTCTGGCATGTCTGAGAGGTGGTTCCTGCATGCCCGGCAAGTGATTCCGGAGTGTTCGCCAAGTGGTTCTGGCATAGTCGGCAGGTGATTTTGGCATGTCCGGCAGGTGGTTCAGGCGAGTTGAGCAGGTGGTTCCAACGTGCTTGGCAGGTGCTTCCGGCGTCTCCGGCACGTGTTTCTGGCACATCTGACAGGTGGTTCCGGCATGCCCGAAAGGTGATTCCGGTCTGTCCGGTAGGTGGTTCCAGCCTGCACGGCATGTGGTTCTGGTACGTCTCAGAGGTGGTTGCGCATGCCCAACAGGTGATTCCGGACTGTCCGCCACATGGTTCTGGCACGTCTGAGAGGTGGTTCCGGCATGCCCGGCAGGTCATCCCAGAGAGTCCTCCAAGTGGTTCTGGCATAACACGCAGGTGATTTTGGCGTGTCTGGCAGGTTGTTCCGTTGTGCTTGGCAGGTGGTTCAGGCTTGGCCGGCAGGTGGTTCCAGACTGTCCAGGACGTGTTTCCAGCTTCTCCGGCAGGTGGTTCTGGTACGTCTGAGAGGTGGTTCCGCCATGGCTGGCAGGTGATTCCGGACCGTCCCCCAGGTGGTTCTGGCATAGCCAGCATTTGATAGTGGCCTGTCCGGCAGGTGGTTCCAGCGAGTCGAACAGGTGGCTCCGGCGTGCTCGGCAGGTGGTTCCGGTCTGTCCGGTAGGTGATTCCGGCGTGTCCGGCACGTGCTTCCGGCACGTCTGAGAGGTGGTTCCGGCATGCGCGACAGGTGGTTTCGGAGTGTCCGCCAGGTGGTTCTGGCGTACCCGGCAGGTGATTTTGGCGTGTCCGGCAGGTGTTTCTGGAGAGTCGAGCAGGTGGCTCCGGCATGCTCGGCAGGTGCTTCCGGCGTCTCCGGCACGTGGTTCTGGTGTGTCTGAGAGCTGGTTCCGGCATGTCCGGCAGATGATTCCGGAGTGTCCGCCTAGTGGTTCTGGCATACCCGGCTGGTGATTTGGGCATGTCAGGGAGGTGTCTCCGGCGTGCTCGGCAGGTTGTTCAGACGGGTCTGGCAGGTGTTTTCCGTCTGTTCGGGGTGTGGTTCCAGCATCTCATGCACATGGTTCTGGCACGTCTGAGATGTGGTTCCGGCCGGCCCGACAGGTGTTTCCACAGTGTCCGCCAAGTGGTACTGGCGTAGTTGGCAGGTGATTTTGGCATGACCGGCAGGTGGTTCCAGCAAGCCCGGCAGGTGATTCCGAAGTGTTCCCCAACTGGTTGTGGCGTAGCCGGCAGGTGATGTTTCCGTGTCCGGCAGGTGGTTCTGGCGAGTCGAGCAGGTGCTTCCGGCGTGCTCGGCAGGTGCTTCCGGGGTCATTGGCACGTGGTTCTGGCATATCTGAGAGGTGGTTCCGGCATACCCGGCAGGTGATTCCTGAATGTTCGCCAAGTGTTTCCGGCGTAGCGGTCAGGTGATTTTGCATGTCCAGCGGTCGTTCCGGCGGGTCGAGCCGGTGGTTCCGGCATGTCCGGCAGGTGGTTCCGGTCTGTCCGGCAGGTGTTTCTGTGGTGTGCGGCACGAGGTTCAGTCTGAGAGGCTGTGCCGGCATGCCCCTCACGTGATTCCGGCTTGTCCCCGAAGTGGTGCTGGTGTAGCGGGCAGGTGATTTTGGCGTGTCCGGCAGGTGGTTCAGGCGAGTTGAGCAGGTGGTTGCGACGTGCTCGGCAGGTGCTTCCGGCGTCTCCGGCACGTGTTTCTGGCACATCTGACTGGTGGTTCCGGCATGCCCAAAAGTTGATTCCGGTCTGTCCGGTAGGTGGTTCCGGCGTGCACGGCACGTGGTTCTGGTACGTGTCAGAGGTGGTTGCGTATGCCCAACAGGTGATTCCGGACTGTCCGCCACGTGCTTCTGGCACGTCTGAGAGGTGGTTCCGGCATGCCCGGCAGGTCATCCCAGAGAGTCCTCCAAGTGGTTCTGGCGTAACACGCAGGTGATTTTGGCGTGTCTGGCATGTTGTTCCGTCGTGCTTGGCAGGTGGTTCAGGCATGGCCGTCACGTGGTTCCGGTCTGTCCAGGACGTGTTTCCAGCTTCTCCGGCAGGTGGTTCTGGTACGTCTGAGAGGTGGTTCCGCCATGGCTGGCAGGTGATCCCCGACCCTCCCCCAGGTGGTTCTGGCATAGCCAGCAGTTGATATTGGCCTGTCCGGCAGGTGGTTCCAGCGAGTCGAACAGGTGGCTCCGGCGTTCTTGGCAGGTGGTTCTGGTCTGTCCGGTAGGTGATTCCGGCGAGTCTGGCACGTGCTTCCGGCACGTGTGTGAGGTGGTTCCGGCATGCGCGGCAGGTGATTCCGTAGTGTCCGCCAGGTGGTTCTGGCATACCCGGCAGGTGATTTTGGGGTGTCCGGCAGGTGTTTCTGGCGAGTCGAGCAGGTGGCTCCGGCATGCTCGGCAGGTGCTTCCGGCGTCTCCGGCACGTGGTTCTGGTGTGTCTGAGAGCTGGTTCCGGCATGTCCGGCAGATGATTCCGGAGTGTCCGCCAAGTGGTTCTGGCATACCCAGCAGGTGATTTTGGCGTGTCAGGGAGGTGGTACCGGTGAGTCGAGCAGGTGGTTCCGGCGTGCTCAGCAGGTGGTTCAGGCGGTTCTGGCAGTTGGTATCCGTCTGTTCGGGGTGTGGTTCCAGCATCTCATGAACACGTTTCTGGCACGTCTGAGATGTGGTTCCAGCCGGCCCGACAGGTGTTTCCGCAGTGTCCGCCAAGCGGTTCTGGCGTAGTTGGCAGGTGATTTTGGCATGACTGGCAGGTGGTTCCAGCAAGCCTGGCAGGTGATTCCAAAGTGTTCCCCAACTGGTTGTGGCGTAGCCGGCAGGTGATTTTTGCGTGATCGGCAGGTGGTTCTGGCGAGTCGAGCAGGTGGTTCCGGCGTGCTCGGCTGGTGCTTCCGGGGTCATTGGCACGGGGTTCTGGCATGTCTGAGAGGTGGTTCCTGCATGCCCGGCAAGTGATTCCGGAGTGTTCGCCAAGTGGTTCTGGCATAGTCGGCAGGTGATTTTGGCATGTCCGGCAGGTGGTTCAGGCGAGTTGAGCAGGTGGTTCCAACGTGATTGGCAGGTGCTTCCGGCGTCTCCGGCACGTGTTTCTGGCACATCTGACAGGTGGTTCCGGCATGCCCGAAAGGTGATTCCGGTCTGTCCGGTAGGTGGTTCCAGCCTGCACGGCATGTGGTTCTGGTACGTCTCCGAGGTGGTTGCGCATGCCCAACAGGTGATTCCGGACTGTCCGCCACATGGTTCTGGCACGTCTGAGAGGTGGTTCCGGCATGCCCGGCAGGTCATCCCAGAGAGTCCTCCAAGTGGTTCTGGCATAACACGCAGGTGATTTTGGCGTGTCTGGCAGGTTGTTCCGTTGTGCTTGGCAGTTGGTTCAGGCTTGGCCGGCAGGTGGTTCCAGAATGTCCAGGACGTGTTTCCAGCTTCTCCGGCAGGTGGTTCAGGTACGTCTGAGAGGTGGTTCCGCCATGGCTGGCAGGTGATTCCGGACCGTCCCCCAGGTGGTTCTGGCATAGCCAGCAGTTGATAGTGGCCTGTCCGGCAGGTGTTTCCAGTGAGTCGAACAGGTGGCTCCGGCGTGCTCGGCAGGTGGTTCCGGTCTGTCCGGTAGGTGATTCCGGTGTGTCCGGCACGTGCTTCCGGCACGTCTGAGAGGTGGTTCCGGCATGCGCGACAGGTGGTTTCGGAGTGTCCGCCAGGTGGTTCTGGCGTACCTGGCAGGCGATTTTGGCGTGTCCGGCAGGTGTTTCTGGAGAGTCGAGAAGGTGGCTCCGGCATGCTCGGCAGGTGGTTCCGGTCTGTCCAGTAGGTGATTCCGGCGTGTCCGGCACGTGCTTCCGGCACGTCTGAGATGTGGTTCCGGCATGCGCGACAGGTGGTTTCGGAGTGTCCGCCATTTGGTTCTGGCGTACCCGGCAGGTGATTTTGGCGTGTCCGGCAGGTGTTTCTGGCGAGTCGAGCAGGTGGCTCCGGCATGCTCGGCAGGTGCTTCCGGCGTCTCCGGCACGTGGTTCTGGTGTGTCTGAGAGCTGGTTCCGGCATGTCCGGCAGATGATTCCGGAGTGTCCGCCAAGTGGTTCTGGCATACCCGGCTGGTGATTTGGGCATGTCAGGTAGGTGGTTCCGGCGAGTCGAGCAGGTGGCTCCGGCGTGCTCGGCAGGTTGTTCAGACGGGTCTGGCAGGTGTTTTCCGTCTGTTCGGGGTGTGGTTCCAGCATCTCATGCACATGGTTCTGGCACGTCTGAGATGTGGTTCCGGCCGGCCCGACAGGTGTTTCCACAGTGTCCGCCAAGTGGTACTGGCGTAGTTGGCAGGTGATTTTGGCATGACCGGCAGGTGGTTCCAGCAA
This sequence comes from Equus przewalskii, assembly GCF_037783145.1. NCBI lineage: Eukaryota > Metazoa > Chordata > Mammalia > Perissodactyla > Equidae > Equus > Equus przewalskii. The sequence continues at coordinate 5,818 of NW_027227357.1, read as the reverse complement.
GTCCGGCAGGTGATTCCGAAGTGTTCCCCAACTGGTTGTGGCGTAGCCGGCAGGCGATTTTTGCGTGTCCGGCAGGTGGTTCAGGCGAGTCGAGCAGGTGGCTCCGGCGTGCTCGGCAGGTGCTTCCGGGGTCATTGGCACGTGGTTCTGGCATATCTGAGAGGTGGTTCCGGCATGCCCGGCAGGTGATTCCGGAGTGTTCGCCAAGTGTTTCCGGCGTAGCCGGCAGGTGAGTTTGCATGTCCAGCGGTCGTTCCGGCGGGTCGAGCCGGTGGTTCCGGCGTGTCCGGCAGGTGGTTCCGGTCTGTCCGGCAGGTGGTTCTGTGGTGTCCGGCACGAGGTTCAGTCTGAGAGGCTGTGCCGGCATGCCCCTCACGTGATTCCAGCTTGTCCCCGAAGTGGTGCTGGTGTAGCGGGCAGGTGATTTTGGCGTGTCCGGCAGGTGGTTCAGGCGAGTTGAGCGGGTGGTTGCGACGTGCTCGGCAGGTGCTTCCGGCGTCTCCGGCACGTGTTTCTGGCACATCTGACTGGTGGTTCCGGCATGCCCAAAAGTTGATTCCGGTCTGTCCGGTAGGTGGTTCCGGTGTGCACGGCACGTGGTTCTGGTACGTGTCAGAGGTGGTTGCGTATGCCCAACAGGTGATTCCGGACTGTCCGCCACGTGCTTCTGGCACGTCTGAGAGGTGGTTCCAACATGCCCGGCAGGTCATTTCGGAGAGTCGTCCAAGTGGTTCTGGCGTAGCCCGCAGGTGATTTTGGCGTGTCCGGCAGTTGGTTCCGCCGTGCTCGGCAGGTGGTTCAGGCATGGCCGTCACGTGGTTCCAGTCTGTCCAGGACGTGTTTCCAGCTTCTCCGGCAGGTGGTTCTGGTACGTCTGAGAGGTGGTTCCGCCATGGCTGGCAGGTGATCCCGGACCGTCCCCCAGGTGGTTCTGGCATAGCCAGCAGTTGATATTGGCCTGTCCGGCAGGTGGTTCCAGCGAGTCGAACAGGTGGCTCCGGCGTTCTAGGCAGGTCGTTCCGGTCTGTCCGGTAGGTGTTTCCGGCATGTCTGGCACGTGCTTCCGGCACGTCTGAGAGGTGGTTCCGGCATGCGCGGCAGGTGATTCCGTAGTGTCCGCCAGGTGGTTCTGGCTTACCCGGCAGGTGATTTTGGCGTGTCCGGCAGGTGTTTCTGGCGAGTCGAGCAGGTGGCTCCGGCATGCTCGGCAGGTGCTTCCGGCGTCTCCGGCACGTGGTTCTGGTGTGTCTGAGAGCTGGTTCCGGCATGTCCGGCAGATGAATCCGGAGTGTCCGCCAAGTGGTTCTGGCATACCTGGCTCGCGATTTTGTCATGTCAGGTAGGTGGTTCCAGCGAGTCGAACAGGTGGCTCCGGCGTTCTTGGCAAGTGGTTCCGGTCTGTCCGGTAGGTGTTTCCGGCGTGTCTGGCACGTGCTTCCGGCACGTCTGAGAGGTGGTTCCGGCATGCGCGGCAGGTGATTCCGTAGTGTCCGCCAGGTGGTTCTGGCATACCCGGCAGGTGATTTTGGCGTGTGCGGCAGGTGTTTCTGGCGAGTCGAGCAGGTGGCTCCGGCATGCTCGGCAGGTGCTTCCGGCGTCTCCGGCACGTGGTTCTGGTGTGTCTGAGAGCTGGTTCCGGCATGTCCGGCAGATGATTCCGGAGTGTCCGCCAAGTGGTTCTGGCATACCCGGCTGGTGATTTGGGCATGTCAGGTAGGTGGTTCCGGCGAGTCGAGCAGGTGGCTCCGGCGTGCTCGGCAGGTTGTTCAGACGGGTCTGGCAGGTGTTTTCCGTCTGTTCGGGGTGTGGTTCCAGCATCTCATGCACATGGTTCTGGCACGTCTGAGATGTGGTTCCGGCCGGCCCGACAGGTGTTTCCACAGTGTCCGCCAAGTGGTACTGGCGTAGTTGGCAGGTGATTTTGGCATGACCGGCAGGTGGTTCCAGCAAGTCCGGCAGGTGATTCCGAAGTGTTCCCCAACTGGTTGTGGCGTAGCCGGCAGGCGATTTTTGCGTGTCCGGCAGGTGGTTCAGGCGAGTCGAGCAGGTGGCTCCGGCGTGCTCGGCAGGTGCTTCCGGGGTCATTGGCACGTGGTTCTGGCATATCTGAGAGGTGGTTCCGGCATGCCCGGCAGGTGATTCCGGAGTGTTCGCCAAGTGTTTCCGGCGTAGCCGGCAGGTGAGTTTGCATGTCCAGCAGTCGTTCCGGCGGGTCGTGCCGGTGGTTCCGGCGTGTCCGGCAGGTGGTTCCGGTCTGTCCGGCAGGTGGTTCTGTGGTGTCCGGCACGAGGTTCAGTCTGAGAGGCTGTGCCGGCATGCCCCTCACGTGATTCCAGCTTGTCCCCGAAGTGGTGCTGGTGTAGCGGGCAGGTGATTTTGGCGTGTCCGGCAGGTGGTTCAGGCGAGTTGAGCGGGTGGTTGCGACGTGCTCGGCAGGTGCTTCCGGCGTCTCCGGCACGTGTTTCTGGCACATCTGACTGGTGGTTCCGGCATGCCCAAAAGTTGATTCTGGTCTGTCCGGTAGGTGGTTCCGGTGTGCACGGCACGTGGTTCTGGTACGTGTCAGAGGTGGTTGCGTATGCCCAACAGGTGATTCCGGACTGTCCGCCACGTGCTTCTGGCACGTCTGAGAGGTGGTTCCAACATGCCCGGCAGGTCATTTCGGAGAGTCGTCCAAGTGGTTCTGGCGTAGCCCGCAGGTGATTTTGGCGTGTCCGGCAGTTGGTTCCGCCGTGCTCGGCAGGTGGTTCAGGCATGGCCGTCACGTGGTTCCAGTCTGTCCAGGACGTGTTTCCAGCTTCTCCGGCAGGTGGTTCTGGTACGTCTGAGAGGTGGTTCCGCCATGGCTGGCAGGTGATCCCGGACCGTCCCCCAGGTGGTTCTGGCATAGCCAGCAGTTGATATTGGCCTGTCCGGCAGGTGGTTCCAGCGAGTCGAACAGGTGGCTCCGGCGTTCTAGGCAGGTCGTTCCGGTCTGTCCGGTAGGTGTTTCCGGCATGTCTGGCACGTGCTTCCGGCACGTCTGAGAGGTGGTTCCGGCATGCGCGGTAGGTGATTCCGTAGTGTCCGCCAGGTGGTTCTGGCTTACCCGGCAGGTGATTTTGGCGTGTCCGGCAGGTGTTTCTGGCGAGTCGAGCAGGTGGCTCCGGCATGCTCGGCAGGTGCTTCCGGCGTCTCCGGCACGTGGTTCTGGTGTGTCTGAGAGCTGGTTCCGGCATGTCCGGCAGATGAATCCGGAGTGTCCGCCAAGTGGTTCTGGCATACCTGGCTCGCGATTTTGTCATGTCAGGTAGGTGGTTCCAGCGAGTCGAACAGGTGGCTCCGGCGTTCTTGGCAAGTGGTTCCGGTCTGTCCGGTAGGTGTTTCCGGCGTGTCTGGCACGTGCTTCCGGCACGTCTGAGAGGTGGTTCCGGCATGCGCGGCAGGTGATTCCGTAGTGTCCGCCAGGTGGTTCTGGCATACCCGGCAGGTGATTTTGGCGTGTGCGGCAGGTGTTTCTGGCGAGTCGAGCAGGTGGCTCCGGCATGCTCAGCAGGTGCTTCCGGCGTCTCCGGCACGTGGTTCTGGTGTGTCTGAGAGCTGGTTCCGGCATGTCCGGCAGATGATTCCGGAGTGTCCGCCAAGTGGTTCTGGCATACCCGGCTGGTGATTTGGGCATGTCAGGTAGGTGGTTCCGGCGAGTCGAGCAGGTGGCTCCGGCGTGCTCGGCAGGTTGTTCAGACGGGTCTGGCAGGTGTTTTCCGTCTGTTCGGGGTGTGGTTCCAGCATCTCATGCACATGGTTCTGGCACGTCTGAGATGTGGTTCCGGCCGGCCCGACAGGTGTTTCCACAGTGTCCGCCAAGTGGTACTGGCGTAGTTGGCATGTGATTTCTGCATGTCCGGCAGGTGGTTCTGGCGTACCCGGCAGGTGATTTTGGAGTGTCCGGCAGGTGTTTCTGGCGAGTCGAGCAGGTGGCTCCGGCATGCTCGGCAGGTGCTTCCGGCGTCTCCGGCACTTGGTTCTGGTGTGTCTGAGAGCTGGTTCCGGCATGTCCGGCAGATGATTCCGGAGCGTCCGCCAAGTGGTTCTGGCATACCCAGCAGGTGATTTTGGCATGACCGGCAGTTGGTTCCAGCAAGCCAGGCAGGTGATTCCGAAGTGTTCCCCCACTGGTTGTGGCGTAGCCGGCAGGTGATTTTTGCGTGTCCGGCAGGTGGTTCTGGCGAGTCGAGCAGGTGGTTCCGGCGTGCTCGGCAGGTGCTTCGGGGTCATTGGCACGTGGTTCTGGCATATCTGAGAGGTGGTTCCGGCATGCCCGGCAGGTGATTCCGGAGTGTTCGCCAAGTGTTTCCGGCCTAGCCGGCAGGTGATTTTGCATGTCCGGCGGTCGTTCCGGCGGGTCGAGCCGGTGGTTCCGGCGTGTCCGGCAGGTGGTTCCGTTCTGTCCGACAGGTGGTTCTGTGGTGTCCGGCACGAGGTTCAGTCTGAGAGGCTGTGCCGGCATGCCCCTCACGTGATTCCAGCTTGTCCCCGAAGTGGTGCTGGTGTAGCGGGCAGGTGATTTTGGCGTGTCCGGCAGGTGGTTCAGGCGAGTTGAGCGGGTGGTTGCGACGTGCTCGGCAGGTGCTTCCGGCGACTCCGGCACGTGTTTCTGGCACATCTGACTGGTGGTTCCGGCATGCCCAAAAGTTGATTCCGGTCTGTCCGGTAGGTGGTTCCGGTGTGCACGGCACGTGGTTCTGGTACGTGTCAGAGGTGGTTGCGTATGCCCAACAGGTGATTCCGTACTGTCCGCCACGTGCTTCTGGCACGTCTGAGAGGTGGTTCCAACATGCCCGGCAGGTCATTTCAGAGAGTCGTCCAAGTGGTTCTGGCGTAGCCCGCAGGTGATTTTGGCGTGTCCGGCAGTTGGTTCCGCCGTGCTCGGCAGGTGGTTCAGGCATGGCCGTCACGTGGTTCCAGTCTTTCCAGGACGTGTTTCCAGCTTCTCCGGCAGGTGGTTCTGGTACGTCTGAGAGGTGGTTCCGCCATGGCTGGCAGGTGATCCCGGACCGTCCCCCAGGTGGTTCTGGCATAGCCAGCAGTTGATATTGGCCTGTCCGGCAGGTGGTTCCAGCGAGTCGAACAGGTGGCTCCGGCGTTCTAGGCAGGTGGTTCCGGTCTGTCCGGTAGGTGTTTCCGGCATGTCTGGCACGTGCTTCCGGCACGTCTGAGAGCTGGTGCCGGCATGTCCGGCAGATGATTCCGGAGTGTCCGCCAAGTGGTTCTGGCATACCCGGCTGGTGATTTGGGCATGTCAGGTAGGTGGTTCCGGCAAGTCGAGCAGGTGGCTCCGGCGTGCTCTGCAGGTTGTTCAGACGGGTCTGTCAGGTGTTTTCCGTCTGTTCGGGGTGTGGTTCCAGCATCTCATGCACATGGTTCTGGCACGTCTGAGATGTGGTTCCGGCCGGCCCGACAGGTGTTTCCACAGTGTCCGCCAAGCGGTTCTGGCTTAGTTGGCAGGTGATTTTGGCATGACCGGCAGGTGGTTCCAGCAAGCCTGGCAGGTGATTCCAAAGTGTTCACCAACTGGTTGTGGCGTAGCCGGCAGGTGATTTTTGCGTGATCGGCAGGTGGTTCTGGCGAGTCGAGCAGGTGGTTCCGGCGTGCTCGGCTGGTGCTTCCGGGGTCATTGGCACAGGGTTCTGGCATGTCTGAGAGGTGGTTCCTGCATGCCCGGCAAGTGATTCCGGAGTGTTCGCCAAGTGGTTCTGGCATAGTCGGCAGGTGATTTTGGCATGTCCGGCAGGTGGTTCAGGCGAGTTGAGCAGGTGGTTCCAACGTGATTGGCAGGTGC
>NW_027227356.1:0-25364 GCF_037783145.1 Equus przewalskii | reverse complement strand
TGCAGTGTACGCCAAGCGGTTCTGGCGTAGTTGGCAGGTGATTTTGGCATGACCGGCAGGTGGTTCCAGCAAGCTTGGCAGGTGATTCCAACGTGTTCACCAACTGGTTGTGGCGTAGCCGGCAGGTGATTTTTGCGTGATCGGCAGGTGGTTCTGGCGAGTCGAGCAGGTGGTTCCGGCGTGCTCGGCTGGTGCTTCCGGGGTCATTGGCACGGGGTTCTGGCATGTCTGAGAGGTGGTTCCTGCATGCCCGGCAAGTGATTCCGGAGTGTTCGCCAAGTGGTTCTGGCATAGTCGGCAGGTGATTTTGGCATGTCCGGCAGGTGGTTCAGGCGAGTTGAGCAGGTGGTTCCAACGTGCTTGGCAGGTGCTTCCGGCGTCTCCGGCACGTGTTTCTGGCACATCTGACAGGTGGTTCCGGCATGCGCGACAGGTGGTTTCGGAGTGTCCGCCAGGTGGTTCTGGCGTACCCGGCAGGTGATTTTGGCGTGTCCGGCAGGTGTTTCTGGCGAGTCGAGCAGGTGGCTCCGGCATTCTCGGCAGGTGCTTCCGGCGTCTCCGGCACGTGGTTCTGGTGTGTCTGAGAGCTGGTTCCGGCATGTCCGGCAGATGATTCCGGAGTGTCCGCCAAGTGGTTCTGGCATACCCGGCTGGTGATTTGGGCATGTCAGGTTGGTGGTTCCGGCGAGTCGAGCAGGTGGCTCCGGCATGCTCGGCAGGTTGTTCAGACGGGTCTGGCAGGTGTTTTCCGTCTGTTCGGGGTGTGTTTCCAGCATCTCATGCACATGGTTCTGGCACGTCTGAGATGTGGTTCCGGCCGGCCCGACAGGTGTTTTCACAGTGTCCGCCAAGTGGTACTGGCGTAGTTGGCAGGTGACTTTGGCATGACCAGCAGGTGGTTCCAGCAAGCCCGGCAGGTGATTCCGAAGTGTTCCCCAACTGGTTGTGGCGTAGCCGGCAGGTGATTTCTGCGTGTCCGGCAGGTGGTTCTGGCGAGTCGAGCAGGTGGTTCCGGCGTGCTCGGCAGGTGCTTCCGGGGTCATTGGCACGTGGTTCTGGCATATCTGAGAGGTGGTTCCGGCATGCCCCGCAGGTGATTCCGGAGTGTTCGCCAAGTGTTTCCGGCGTAGCCGGCAGGTGATTTTGCATGTCCAGCGGTCGTTCCGGCGGGTCGAGCCGGTGGTTCCGGTCTGTCCGGCAGGTGGTTCTGTGGTGTCCGGCACGAGGTTCAGTCTGAGAGGCTGTGCCGGCATGCCCCTCACGTGATTCCGGCTTGTCCCCGAAGTGGTGCTGGTGTAGCGGGCAGGTGATTTTGGCGTGTCCGGCAGGTGGTTCAGGCGAGTTGAGCAGGTGGTTGCGACGTGCTCGGCAGGTGCTTCCGGCGTCTCCGGCACGTGTTTCTGGCACATCTGACTGGTGGTTCCGGCATGCCCAAAAGTTGATTCCGGTCTGTCCGGTAGGTGGTTCTGGCGTGCACGGCACGTGGTTCTGGTACGTCTCAGAGGTGGTTGCGTATGGCCAACAGGTGATTCCGGACTGTCCGCCACGTGCTTCTGGCACGTCTGAGAGGTGGTTCCAACATGCCCGGCAGGTCATTTCGGAGAGTCGTCCAAGTGGTTCTGGCGTAGCCCGCAGGTGATTTTGGCGTGTCCGGCAGGTGGTTCCGCCCTGCTCGGCAGGTGGTTCAGGCATGGCCTTCACGTGGTTCCAGTCTGTCCAGGACGTGTTTCCAGCTTCTCCGGCAGGTGGTTCTGGTACGTCTGAGAGGTGGTTCCGCCATGGCTGGCAGGTGATCCCGGACTGTCCCCCAGGTGGTTCTGGCATAGCCAGCAGTTGATATTGGCCTGTCCGGCAGGTGGTTCCAGCGAGTCGAACAGGTGGCTCCGGCGTTCTTGGCAGGTGGTTCCGGTCTGTCCGGTAGGTGTTTCCGGCGTGTCCGGCACGTGCTTCCGGCACGTCTGAGAGGTGGTTCCGGCATGCGCGGCAGGTGATTCCGTAGTGTCCGCCAGGTGGTTCTGGCATACCCGGCAGGTGATTTTGGCGTGTCCGGCAGGTGTTTCTGGCGAGTCGAGCAGGTGGCTCCGGCATGCTCGGCAGGTGCTTCCGGCGTCTCCGGCACGTGGTTCTGGTGTGTCTGAGAGCTGGTTCCGGCATGTCCGGCAGATGATTCCGGAGTGTCCGCCAAGTGGTTCTGGCATACCCAGCAGGTGATTTTGGCGTGTCAGGGAGGTGGTACCGGTGAGTCGAGCAGGTGGTTCCGGCGTGCTCAGCAGGTGGTTCAGGCGGTTCTGGCAGGTGGTATCCGTCTGTTCGGGGTGTGGTTCCAGCATCTCATGAACACGTTTCTGGCACGTCTGAGATGTGGTTCCAGCCGGCCCGACAGGTGTTTCCGCAGTGTCCGCCAAGCGGTTCTGGCGTAGTTGGCAGGTGATTTTGGCATGACTGGCAGGTGGTTCCAGCAAGCCTGGCTGGTGATTCCAAAGTGTTCACCAACTGGTTGTGGCGTAGCCGGCAGGTGATTTTTGCGTGATCGGCAGGTGGTTCTGGCGAGTCGAGCAGGTGGTTCCGGCGTGCTCGGCTGGTGCTTCCGGGGTCATTGGCACGGGGTTCTGGCATGTCTGAGAGGTGGTTCCTGCATGCCCGGCAAGTGATTCCGGAGTGTTCGCCAAGTGGTTCTGGCATAGTCGGCAGGTGATTTTGGCATGTCCGGCAGGTGGTTCAGGCGAGTTGAGCAGGTGGTTCCAACGTGCTTGGCAGGTGCTTCCGGCATCTCCGGCACGTGTTTCTGGCACATCTGACAGGTGGTTCCGGCATGCCCGAAAGGTGATTCCGGTCTGTCCGGTAGGTGGTTCCAGCCTGCACGGCATGTGGTTCTGGTACGTCTCAGAGGTGGTTGCGCATGCCCAACAGGTGATTCCGGACTGTCCGCCACATGGTTCTGGCACGTCTGAGAGGTGGTTCCGGCATGCCCGGCAGGTCATCCCAGAGAGTCCTCCAAGTGGTTCTGGTATAACACGCAGGTGATTTTGGCGTGTCTGGCAGGTTGTTCCGTTGTGCTTGGCAGGTGGTTCAGGCTTCGCCGGCAGGTGGTTCCAGACTGGCCAGGACGTGTTTCCAGCTTCTCCAGCAGGTGGTTCTGGTACGTCTGAGAGGTGGTTCCGCCATGGCTGGCAGGTGATTCGAGACCGTCCCCCAGGTGGTTCTGGCATAGCCAGCAGTTGATATTGGCCTGTCCGGCAGGTGGTTCCAGCGAGTCGAACAGGTGGCTCCGGCGTTCTTGGCAGGTGGTTCCGGTCTGTCCGGTAGGTGATTCCGGCGTGTCCGGCACGTGCTTCCGGCACGTCTGAGAGGTGGTTCCGGCATGCGCGACAGGTGATTTCGGAGTGTCCGCCAGGTGGTCTGGCGTACCCGGCAGGTGATTTTGGCGTGTCCGGCAGGTGTTTCTGGCGAGTCGAGCAGGTGGCTCCGGCATGCTCGGCAGGTGCTTCCGGCGTCTCCGGCACGTGGTTCTGGTGTGTCTGAGAGCTGGTTCCGGCATGTCCGGCAGATGATTCCGGAGTGTCCGCCAAGTGGTTCTGGCATACCCGGCTGGTGATTTGGGCCTGTCAGGTAGGTGGTTCCGGCGAGTGGAGCAGGTGGCTCCGGCGTGCTCGGCAGGTTGTTCAGACGGGTCTGGCAGGTGTTTTCCGTCTGTTCGGTGTGTGGTTCCAGCATCTCATGCACATGGTTCTGGCACGTCTGAGATGTGGTTCCGGCCGGCCCGACAGGTGTTTCCACAGTGTCCGCCAAGTGGTACTGGCGTAGTTGGCAGGTGATTTTGGCATGACCGGCAGGTGGTTCCAGCAAGCCCGGCAGGTGATTCCGAAGTGTTCCCCAACTGGTTGTGGCGTAGCCGGCAGGTGATTTTTGCGTGTCCGGCAGGTGGTTCTGGCGAGTCGAGCAGGTGGTTCCGGCGTGCTCGGCAGGTGCTTCCGGGGTCATTGGCACGTGGTTCTGGCATATCTGAGAGGTGGTTCCGGCATGCCCGGCAGGTGATTCCGGAGTGCTCGCCAAGTGTTTCCGGCGTAGCCGGCAGGTGATTTTGCATGTCCAGCGGTCGTTCCGGCCGGTCGAGCCGGTGGTTCCGGCGTGTCCGGCAGGTGGTTCCGGTCTGTCCGGCAGGTGGTTCTGTGGTGTCCGGCACGAGGTTCAGTCTGAGAGGCTGTGCCGGCATGCCCCTCACGTGATTCCGGCTTGTCCCCGAAGTGGTGCTGGTGTAGCGGGCAGGTGATTTTGGCGTGTCCGGCAGGTGGTTCAGGCGAGTTGAGCAGGTGGTTGCGACGTGCTCGGCAGGTGCTTCCGGCGTCTCCGGCACGTGTTTCTGGCACATCTGACTGGTGGTTCCGGCATGCCCAAAAGTTGATTCCGGTCTGTCCGGTAGGTGGTTCCGGCGTGCACGGCACGTGGTTCTGGTACGTCTCAGAGGTGGTTGCGTATGCCCAACAGGTGATTCCGGACTTTCCGCCACGTGCTTCTGGCACGCCTGAGAGGTGGTTCCAACATGCCCGGCAGGTCATTTCGGAGAGTCGTCCAAGTGGTTCTGGCGTAGCCCGCAGGTGATTTTGGCGTGTCCGGCAGGTGGTTCCGCCGTGCTCGGCAGGTGGTTCAGGCATGGCCGTCACGTGGTTCCAGTCTGTCCAGGACGTGTTTCCAGCTTCTCCGGCAGGTGGTTCTGGTACGTCTGAGAGGTGGTTCCGCCATGGCTGGCAGGTGATCCCGGACTGTCCCCCAGGTGGTTCTGGCATAGCCAGCAGTTGATATTGGCCTGTCCGGCAGGTGGTTCCAGCGACTCGAACAGGTGGCTCCGGCGTTCTTGGCAGGTGGTTCCGGTCTGTCCGGTAGGTGTTTCCGGCGTGTCCGGCACGTGCTTCCGGCACGTCTGAGAGGTGGTTCCGGCATGCGCGGCAGGTGATTCCGTAGTGTCCGCCAGGTGGTTCTGGCATACCCGGCAGTTGATTTTGGCGTGTCCGGCAGGTGTTTCTGGCGAGTCGAGCAGGTGGCTCCGGCATGCTCGGCAGGTGCTTCCGGCGTCTCCGGCACGTGGTTCTGGTGTGTCTGAGAGCTGGTTCCGGCATGTCCGGCAGATGATTCCGGAGTGTCCGCCAAGTGGTTCTGGCATACCCAGCAGGTGATTTTGGCGTGTCAGGGAGGTGGTACCGGTGAGTCGAGCAGGTGGTTCCGGCGTGCTCAGCAGGTGGTTCAGGCGGTTCTGGCAGGTGGTATCCGTCTGTTCGGGGTGTGGTTCCAGCATCTCATGAACACGTTTCTGGCACGTCTGAGATGTGGTTCCAGCCGGCCCGACAGGTGTTTCCGCAGTGTCCGCCAAGCGGTTCTGGCGTAGTTGGCAGGTGATTTTGGCATGACCGGCAGGTGGTTCCAGCAAGCCTGGCTGGTGATTCCAAAGTGTTCACCAACTGGTTGTGGCGTAGCCGGCAGGTGATGTTTGCGTGATCGGCAGGTGGTTCTGGCGAGTCGAGCAGGTGGTTCCGGCGTGCTCGGCTGGTGCTTCCGGGGTCATTGGCACGGGGTTCTGGCATGTCTGAGAGGTGGTTCCTGCATGCCCGGCAAGTGATTCCGGAGTGTTCGCCAAGTGGTTCTGGCATAGTCGGCAGGTGATTTTGGCATGTCCGGCAGGTGGTTCAGGCGAGTTGAGCAGGTGGTTCCAACGTGCTTGGCAGGTGCTTCCGGCGTCTCCGGCACGTGTTTCTGGCACATCTGACAGGTGGTTCCGGCATGCCCGAAAGGTGATTCCGGTCTGTCCGGTAGGTGGTTCCAGCCTGCACGGCATGTGGTTCTGGTACGTCTCAGAGGTGGTTGCGCATGCCCAACAGGTGATTCCGGACTGTCCGCCACATGGTTCTGGCACGTCTGAGAGGTGGTTCCGGCATGCCCGGCAGGTCATCCCAGAGAGTCCTCCAAGTGGTTCTGGCATAACACGCAGGTGATTTTGGCGTGTCTGGCAGGTTGTTCCGTTGTGCTTGGCAGGTGGTTCAGGCTTCGCCGGCAGGTGGTTCCAGACTGTCCAGGACGTGTTTCCAGCTTCTCTGGCAGGTGGTTCTGGTACGTCTGAGAGGTGGTTCCGCCATGGCTGGCAGGTGATTCGAGACCGTCGCCCAGGTGGTTCTGGCATAGCCAGCAGTTGATATTGGCCTGTCCGGCAGGTGGTTCCAGCGAGTCGAACAGGTGGCTCCGGCGTGCTCGGCAGGTGGTTCCGGTCTGTCCGGTAGGTGATTCCGGCGTGTCCGGCACGTGCTTCCGGCACGTCTGAGAGGTGGTTCCGGCATGCGCGACAGGTGATTTCGGAGTGTCCGCCAGGTGGTTCTGGCGTACCCGGCAGGTGATTTTGGCGTGTCAGGCAGGTGTTTCTGGCGAGTCGAGCAGGTGGCTCCGGCATGCTTGGCAGGTGCTTCCGGCGTCTCCGGCACGTGGTTCTGGTGTGTCTGAGAGCTGGTTCCGGCATGTCTGGCAGATGATTCCGGAGTGTCCGCCAAGTGGTTCTGGCATACCCGGCTGGTGATTTGGGCCTGTCAGGTAGGTGGTTCCGGCGAGTCGAGCAGGTGGCTCCGGCGTGCTCGGCAGGTTGTTCAGACGGGTCTGGCAGGTGTTTTCCGTCTGTTCGGGGTGTGGTTCCAGCATCTCATGCACACGGATCTGGCACGTCTGAGATGTGGTTCCGGCCGGCCCGACAGGTGTTTCCACAGTGTCCGCCAAGTGGTACTGGCGTAGTTGGCAGGTGATTTTGGCATGACCGGCAGGTGGTTCCAGCAAGCCCGGCAGGTGATTCCGAAGTGTTCCCCAACTGGTTGTGGCGTAGCCGGCAGGTGACTTTTGCGTGTCCGGCAGGTGGTTCTGGCGAGTCGAGCAGGTGGTTCCGGCGTGCTCGGCAGGTGCTTCCGGGGTCATTGGCACGTGGTTCTGGCATATCTGAGAGGTGGTTCCGGCATGCCCGGCAGGTGATTCCGGAGTGTTCGCCAAGTGTTTCCGGCGTAGCCGGCAGGTGATTTTGCATGTCCAGCGGTCGTTCCGGCAGGTCGAGCCGGTGGTTCCGGCGTGTCCGGCAGGTGGTTCCGGTCTGTCCTGCAGGTGGTTCTGTGGTGTCCGGCACGAGGTTCAGTCTGAGAGGCTGTGCCGGCATGCCCCTCACGTGATTCCGGCTTGTCCCCGAAGTGGTGCTGGTGAAGCGGGCAGGTGATTTTGGCGTGTCCGGCAGGTGGTTCAGGCGAGTTGAGGAGGTGGTTGCGACGTGCTCGGCAGGTGCTTCCCGAGTCTCTGGCACGTGTTTCTGGCACATCTGACTGGTGGTTCCGGCATGCCCAAAAGTTGATTCCGGTCTGTCCGGTAGGTGGTTCCGGCGTCCACGGCACGTGGTTCTGGTACGTCTCAGAGGTGGTTGCGTATGCCGAACAGGTGATTCCGGACTGTCCGCCACGTGCTTCTGGCACATCTGAGAGGTGGTTCCAACATGCCCGGCAGGTCATTTCGGAGAGTCGTCCAAGTGGTTCTGGCGTAGCCCGCAGGTGATTTTGGCGTGTCCGGCAGGTGGTTCCACCGTGCTTGGCAGGTGGTTCAGTCATGGCCGTCACGTGGTTCCAGTCTGTCCAGGACGTGTTTCCAGCTTCTCCGGCAGGTGTTTCTGGTACGTCTGAGAGGTGGTTCCGCCATGGCTGGCAGGTGATCCCGGACTGTCCCCCAGGTGGTTCTGGCATAGCCAGCAGTTGATATTGGCCTGTCCGGCAGGTGGTTCCAGCGAGTCGAACAGGTGGCTCCGGCGTTCTTGGCAGGTGGTTCCGGTCTGTCCGGTAGGTGTTTCCGGCGTGTCTGGCACGTGCTTCCGGCACGTCTGAGAGGTGGTTCCGGCATGCGCGGCAGGTGATTCCGTAGTGTCCGCCAGGTGGTTCTGGCATACCCGTAAGGTGATTTTGGCGTGTCCGGCAGGTGTTTCTGGCGAGTCGAGCAGGTGGCTCCGGCATGCTCGGCAGGTGCTTCCGGCGTCTCCGGCACGTGGTTCTGGTGTGTCTGAGAGCTGGTTCCGGCATGTCCGGCAGATGATTCCGGAGTGTCCGCCAAGTGGTTCTGGCATACCCAGCAGGTGATTTTGGCGTGTCAGGGAGGTGGTACCGGTGAGTCGAGCAGGTGGTTCCGGCGTGCTCAGCAGGTGGTTCAGGCGGTTCTGGCAGGTGGTATCCGTCTGTTCGGGGTGTGGTTCCAGCATCTCATGAACACGTTTCTGGCACGTCTGAGATGTGGTTCCAGCCGGCCCGACAGGTGTTTCCGCAGTGTCCGCCAAGCGGTTCTTGCGTAGTTGGCAGGTGATTTTGGCATGACCGGCAGGTGGTTCCAGCAAGCCTGGCTGGTGATTCCAAAGTGTTCACCAACTGGTTGTGGCGTAGCCGGCAGGTGATTTTTGCGTGATCGGCAGGTGGTTCTGGCGAGTCGAGCAGGTGGTTCCGGCGTGCTCGGCTGGTGCTTCCGGGGTCATTGGCACGGGGTTCTGGCATGTCTGAGAGGTGGTTCCTGCATGCCCGGCAAGTGATTCCGGAGTGTTCGCCAAGTGGTTCTGGCATAGTCGGCAGGTGATTTTGGCATGTCCGGCAGGTGGTTCAGGCGAGTTGAGCAGGTGGTTCCAACGTGCTTGGCAGGTGCTTCCGGCGTCTCCGGCACATGTTTCTGGCACATCTGACAGGTGGTTCCGGCATGCCCGAAAGGTGATTCCGGTCTGTCCGGTAGGTGGTTCCAGCCTGCACGGCATGTGGTTCTGGTACGTCTCAGAGGTGGTTGCGCATGCCCAACAGGTGATTCCGGACTGTCCGCCACATGGTTCTGGCACGTCTGAGAGGTGGTTCCGGCATGCCCGGCAGGTCATCCCAGAGAGTCCTCCAAGTGGTTCTGGCATATCACGCAGGTGATTTTGGCGTGTCAGGCAGGTTGTTCCGTTGTGCTTGGCAGGTGGTTCAGGCTTGGCCGGCAGGTGGTTCCAGACTGTCCAGGACGTGTTTCCAGCTTCTCCGGCAGGTGGTTCTGGTACGTCTGAGAGGTGGTTCCGCCATGGCTGGCAGGTGATTCCGGACCGTCCCCCAGGTGGTTCTGGCATAGCCAGCAGTTGATATTGGCCTGTCCGGCAGGTGGTTCCAGCGAGTCGAACAGGTGGCTCCGGCGTGCTCGGCAGGTGGTTCCGGTCTGTCCGGTAGGTGATTCCGGCGTGTCCGGCACGTGCTTCCGGCACGTCTGAGAGGTGGTTCCGGCATGCGCGACAGGTGATTTCGGAGTGCCCGCCAGGTGGTTCTGGTGTACCCGGCAGGTGATTTTGGCGTGTACGGTAGGTGTTTCTGGCGAGTCGGGCAGGTGGCTCCGGCATGCTCGGCAGATGCTTCAGTCGTCTCTGGCACGTGGTTCTGGTGTGTCTGAGAGCTGGTTCCGGCATGTCCGGCAGATGATTCCGGAGTGTCCGCCAAGTGGTTCTGGCATACCCGGCTGGTTTTTTTGGCATGTCAGGTAGGTGGTTCCGGCGAGTCGAGCAGGTGGCTCCGGCGTGCTCGGCAGTTTGTTCAGACGGGTCTGGCAGGTGTTTTCCGTCTGTTCGGGGTGTGGTTCCAGCATCTCATGCACATGGTTCTGGCACGTCTGAGATGTGGTTCCGGCCGGCCCGACAGGTGTTTCCACAGTGTCCGCCAAGTGGTACTGGCGTAGTCGGCAGGTGATTTTGGCATGTCCGGCAGGTGGTTCAGGCGAGTTGAGCAGGTGGTTCCAACGTGCTTGGCAGGTGCTTCCGGCGTCTCCGGCACGTGTTTCTGGCACATCTGACAGGTGGTTCCGGCATGCCCGAAAGGTGATTCCGGTCTGTCCGGTAGGTGGTTCCAGCCTGCACGGCATGTGGTTCTGGTACGTCTCAGAGGTGGTTGCGCATGCCCAACAGGTGATTCCGGACTGTCCGCCACATGGTTCTGGCACGTCTGAGAGGTGGTTCCGGCATGCCCGGCAGGTCATCCCAGAGAGTCCTCCAAGTGGTTCTGGCATAACACGCAGGTGATTTTGGCGTGTCTGGCAGGTTGTTCCGTTGTGCTTGGCAGGTGGTTCAGGCTTCGCCGGCAGGTGGTTCCAGACTGTCCAGGACGTGTTTCCAGCTTCTCCGGCAGGTGGTTCTGGTACGTCTGAGAGGTGGTTCCGCCATGGCTGGCAGGTGATTCGAGACCATCCCCCAGGTGGTTCTGGCATAGCCAGCAGTTGATATTGGCCTGTCCGGCAGGTGGTTCCAGCGAGTCGAACAGGTGGCTCCGGCGTGCTCGGCAGGTGGTTCCGGTCTGTCCGGTAGGTGATTCCGGCGTGTCCGGCACGTGCTTCCGGCACGTCTGAGAGGTGGTTCCGGCATGCGCGACAGGTGATTTCGGAGTGTCCGCCAGGTGGTTCTGGCGTACCCGGCAGGTGATTTTGGCGTGTCCGGCAGGTGTTTCTGGCGAGTCGAGCAGGTGGCTCCGGCATGCTCGGCAGGTGCTTCCGGCGTCTCCGGCACGTGGTTCTGGTGTGTCTGAGAGCTGGTTCCGGCATGTCCGGCAGATGATTCCGGAGTGTCCGCCAAGTGGTTCTGGCATACCCGGCTGGTGATTTGGGCATGTCAGGTAGGTGGTTCCGGCGAGTCGAGCAGGTGGCTCCGGCGTGCTCGGCAGGTTGTTCAGACGGGTCTGGCAGGTGTTTTCCGTCTGTTCGGGGTGTGGTTCCAGCATCTCATGCACATGGTTCTGGCACATCTGAGATGTGGTTCCGGCCGGCCCGACAGGTGTTTCCACAGTGTCCGCCAAGTGGTACTGGCGTAGTTGGCAGGTGATTTTGGCATGACCGGCAGGTGGTTCCAGCAAGCCCGGCAGGTGATTCCGAAGTGTTCCCCAACTGGTTGTGGCGTAGCCGGCAGGTGATTTTTGCGTGTCCGGCAGGTGGTTCTGGCGAGTCGAGCAGGTGGTTCCGGCGTGCTCGGCAGGTGCTTCCGGGGTCATTGGCACGTGGTTCTGGCATATCTGAGAGGTGGTTCCGGCATGCCCGGCAGGTGATTCCGGAGTGTTCGCCAAGTGTTTCTGGCGTAGCCGGCAGGTGATTTTGCATGTCCAGCGGTCGTTCCGGCGGGTCGAGCCGGTGGTTCCGGCGTGTCCGGCAGGTGGTTCCGGTCTGTCCGGCAGGTGGTTCTGTGGTGTCCGGCACGAGGTTCAGTCTGAGAGGCTGTGCCGGCATGCCCCTCACGTGATTCCGGCTTGTCCCCGAAGTGGTGCTGGTGTAGCGGGCAGGTGATTTTGGCGTGTCCGGCAGGTGGTTCAGGCGAGTTGAGCAGGTGGTTGCGACGTGCTCGGCAGGTGCTTCCGGCGTCTCCGGCACGTGTTTCTGGCACATCTGACTGGTGGTTCCGGCATGCCCAAAAGTTGATTCCGGTCTGTCCGGTAGGTGGTTCCGGCGTGCACGGCACGTGGTTCTGGTACGTCTCAGAGGTGGTTGCGTATGCCCAACAGGTGATTCCGGACTGTCCGCCACGTGCTTCTGGCACGTCTGAGAGGTGGTTCCAACATGCCCGGCAGGTCATTTCGGAGAGTCGTCCAAGTGGTTCTGGCGTAGCCCGCAGGTGATTTTGGCGTGTCCGGCAGGTGGTTCCGCCGTGCTCGGCAGGTGGTTCAGGCATGGCCGTCACGTGGTTCCAGTCTGTCCAGGACGTGTTTCCAGCTTCTCCGGCAGGTGGTTCTGGTACGTCTGAGAGGTGGTTCCGCCATGGCTGGCAGGTGATCCCGGACTGTCCCCCAGGTGGTTCTGGCATAGCCAGCAGTTGATATTGGCCTGTCCGGCAGGTGGTTCCAGCGAGTCGAACAGGTGGCTCCGGCGTTCTTGGCAGGTGGTTCCGGTCTGTCCGGTAGGTGTTTCCGGCGTGTCCGGCACGTGCTTCTGGCACGTCTGAGAGGTGGTTCCGGCATGCGCGGCAGGTGATTCCGTAGTGTCCGCCAGGTGGTTCTGGCATACCCGGCAGGTGATTTTGGCGTGTCCGGCAGGTGTTTCTGGCGAGTAGAGCAGGTGGCTGCGGCATGCTCGGCAGGTGCTTCCGGCGTCTCCGGCACGTGGTTCTGGTGTGTCTGAGAGCTGGTTCCGGCATGTCCGGCAGATGATTCCGGAGTGTCCGCCAAGTGGTTCTGGCATACCCAGCAGGTGATTTTGGCGTGTCAGGGAGGTGGTACCGGTGAGTCGAGCAGGTGGTTCCGGCGTGCTCAGCAGGTGGTTCAGGCGGTTCTGGCAGGTGGTATCCGTCTGTTCGGGGTGTGGTTCCAGCATCTCATGAACACGTTTCTGGCACGTCTGAGATGTGGTTCCAGCCGGCCCGACAGGTGTATCCGCAGTGTCCGCCAAGCGGTTCTGGCGTAGTTGGCAGGTGATTTTGGCATGACTGGCAGGTGGTTCCAGCAAGCCTGGCAGGTGATTCCAAAGTGTTCACCAACTGGTTGTGGCGTAGCCGGCAGGTGATGTTTGCGTGATCGGCAGGTGGTTCTGGCGAGTCGAGCAGGTGGTTCCGGCGTGCTCGGCTGGTGCTTCCGGGGTCATTGGCACGGGGTTCTGGCATGTCTGAGAGGTGGTTCCTGCATGCCCGGCAAGTGATTCCGGAGTGTTCGCCAAGTGGTTCTGGCATAGTCGGCAGGTGATTTTGGCATGTCCGGCAGGTGGTTCAGGCGAGTTGAGCAGGTGGTTCCAACGTGCTTGGCAGGTGCTTCCGGCGTCTCCGGCACGTGTTTCTGGCACATCTGACAGGTGGTTCCGGCATGCCCGAAAGGTGATTCCGGTCTGTCCGGTAGGTGGTTCCAGCCTGCACGGCATGTGGTTCTGGTACGTCTCAGAGGTGGTTGCGCATGCCCAACAGGTGATTCCGGACTGTCCGCCACATGGTTCTGGCACGTCTGAGAGGTGGTTCCGGCATGCCCGGCAGGTCATCCCAGAGAGTCCTCCAAGTGGTTCTGGCATAACACGCAGGTGATTTTGGCGTGTCTGGCAGGTTGTTCCGTTGTGCTTGGCAGGTGGTTCAGGCTTGGCCGGCAGGTGGTTCCAGACTGTCCAGGACGTGTTTCCAGCTTCTCCGGCAGGTGGTTCTGGTACGTCTGAGAGGTGGTTCCGCCATGGCTGGCAGGCGATTCCGGACCGTCGCCCAGGTGGTTCTGGCATAGCCAGCAGTTGATATTGGCCTGTCCGGCAGGTGCTTCCAGGGAGTCGAACAGGTGGCTCCGGCGTGCTCGGCAGGTGGTTCCGGTCTGTCCGGTAGGTGATTCCGGCGTGTCCGGCACGTGCTTCCGGCACGTCTGAGAGGTGGTTCCGGCATGCGCGACAGGTGATTTCGGAGTGTCCGCCAGGTGGTTCTGGCGTACCCGGCAGGTGATTTTGGCGTGTCCGGCAGGTGTTTCTGGCGAGTCGAGCAGGTGGCTCCGGCATGCTCGGCAGGTGCTTTCGGCGTCTCCGGCACGTGGTTCTGGTGTGTCTGAGAGCTGGTTCCGGCATGTCCGGCAGATGATTCCGGAGTGTCCGCCAAGTGGTTCTGGCATACCCGGCTGGTGATTTGGGCATGTCAGGTAGGTGGTTCCGGCGAGTCGAGCAGGTGGCTCCGGCGTGCTCGGCAGGTTGTTCAGACGGGTCTGGCAGGTGTTTTCCATCTGTTCGGGGTGTGGTTCCAGCATCTCATGCACATGGTTCTGGCACATCTGAGATGTGGTTCCGGCCGGCCCGACAGGTGTTTCCACAGTGTCCGCCAATTGGTACTGGCGTAGTTGGCAGGTGATTTTGGCATGACCGGCAGGTGGTTCCAGCAAGCCCGGCAGGTGATTCCGAAGTGTTCCCCAACTGGTTGTGGCGTAGCCGGCAGGTGATTTTTGCGTGTCCGGCAGGTGGTTCTGGCGAGTCGAGCAGGTGGTTCCGGCGTGCTCGGCAGGTGCTTCCGGGGTCATTGGCACGTGGTTCTGGCATATCTGAGAGGTGGTTCCGGCATGCCCGGCAGGTGATTCCGGAGTGTTCGCCAAGTGTTTCCGGCGTAGCCGGCAGGTGATTTTGCATGTCCAGCGGTCGTTCCGGCGGGTCGAGCCGGTGGTTCCGGCGTGTCCAGCAGGTGGTTCCGGTCTGTCCGGCAGGTGGTTCTGTGGTGTCCGGCACGAGGTTCAGTCTGAGAGGCTGTGCCGGCATGCCCCTCACGTGATTCCGGCTTGTCCCCGAAGTGCTGCTGGTGTAGCGGGCAGGTGATTTTGGCGTGTCTGGCAGGTTGTTCCGTTGTGCTTCGCAGTTGGTTCAGGCTTGGCCGGCAGGTGGTTCCAGACTGTCCAGGACGTGTTTCCAGCTTCTCCGGCAGGTGGTTCTGGTACGTCTGAGAGGTGGTTCCGCCATGGCTGGCAGGTGATTCGAGACCGTCCCCCAGGTGGTTCTGGCATAGCCAGCAGTTGATATTGGCCTGTCCGGCAGGTGGTTCCAGCGAGTCGAACAGGTGGCTCCGGCGTGCTCGGCAGGTGGTTCCGGTCTGTCCGGTAGGTGATTCCGGCGTGTCCGGCACGTGCTTCCGGCACGTCTGAGAGGTGGTTCCGGCATGCGCGACAGGTGATTTCGGAGTGTCCGCCAGGTGGTTCTGGCGTACCCGGCAGGTGATTTTGGCGTGTCCGGCAGGTGTTTCTGGCGAGTCGAGCAGGTGGCTGCGGCATGCTCGGCAGGTGCTTCCGGCGTCTCCGGCACGTGGTTCTGGTGTGTCTGAGAGCTGGTTCCGGCATGTCCGGCAGATGATTCCGGAGTGTCCGCCAAGTGGTTCTGGCATACCCGGCTGGTGATTTGGGCATGTCAGGTAGGTGGTTCCGGCGAGTCGAGCAGGTGGCTCTGGCGTGCTCGGCAGGTTGTTCAGACGGGTCTGGCAGGTGTTTTCCGTCTGTTCGGGGTGTGGTTCCAGCATCTCATGCACATGGTTCTGGCACGTCTGAGATGTGGTTCCGGCCGGCCCGACAGGTGTTTCCACAGTGTCCGCCAAGTGGTACTGGCGTAGTTGGCAGTTGATTTTGGCATGACCGGCAGGTGGTTCCAGCAAGCCCGGCAGGTGATTCCGAAGTGTTCCCCAACTGGTTGTGGCGTAGCCGGCAGGTGATTTTTGCGTGTCCGGCAGGTGGTTCTGGCGCGTCGAGCAGGTGGTTCCGGCGTGCTCGGCAGGTGCTTCCGGGGTCATTGGCACGTGGTTCTGGCATATCTGAGAGGTGGTTCCGGCATGCCCGGCAGGTGATTCCGGAGTGTTCGCCAAGTGTTTCCGGCGTAGCCGGCAGGTGATTTTGCATGTCCAGCGGTCGTTCCGGCGGGTCGAGCCGGTGGTTCCGGCGTGTCCGGCAGGTGGTTCCGGTCTGTCCGGCAGGTGGTTCTGTGGTGTCCGGCACGAGGTTCAGTCTGAGAGGCTGTGCCGGCATGCCCCTCACGTGATTCCGGCTTGTCCCCGAAGTGGTGCTGGTGTAGCGGGCAGGTGATTTTGGCGTGTCCGGCAGGTGGTTCAGGCGAGTTGAGCAGGTGGTTGCGACGTGCTCGGCAGGTGCTTCCGGCGTCTCCGGCACGTGTTTCTGGCACATCTGACTGGTTGTTCCGGCATGCCCAAAAGTTGATTCCGGACTGTCCGGTAGGTGGTTCTGGCGTGCACGGCACGTGGTTCTGGTACGTGTCAGAGGTGGTTGCGTATGCCCAACAGGTGATTCCGGACTGTCCGCCACGTGCTTCTGGCACCTCTGAGATGTGGTTCCAACATGCCCGGCAGGTCATTTCGGAGAGTCGTCCAAGTGGTTCTGGCGTAGCCCGCAGGTGATTTTGGCGTGTCCGGCAGGTGGTTCCGCCGTGCTCGGCAGGTGGTTCAGGCATGGCCGTCACGTGGTTCCAGTCTGTCCAGGACGTGTTTCCAGCTTCTCCGGCAGGTGGTTCTGGTACGTCTGAGAGGTGGTTCCGCCATGGCTGGCAGGTGATTCGAGACCGTCCCCCAGGTGGTTCTGGCATAGCCAGCAGTTGATATTGGCCTGTCCGGCAGGTGGTTCCAGCGAGTCGAACAGGTGGCTCCGGCGTGCTCGGCAGGTGGTTCCGGTCTGTCCGGTAGGTGTTTGCGGCGTGTCCGGCACGTGCTTCCGGCATGTCTGAGAGGTGGTTCCGGCATGCGCGGCAGGTGATTCCGTAGTGTCCGCCAGGTGGTTCTGGCATACCCGGCAGGTGATTTTGGCGTGTCCGGCAGGTGTTTCTGGCGAGTCGAGCAGGTGGCTCCGGCATGCTCGGCAGGTGCTTCCTGCGTCTCCGGCACGTGGTTCTGGTGTGTCTGAGAGCTGGTTCCGGCATGTCCGGCAGATGATTCCGGAGTGTCCGCCAAGTGGTTCTGGCATACCCGGCTGGTGATTTGGGCATGTCAGGTAGGTGGTTCCGGCGAGTCGAGCAGGTGGCTCCGGCGTGCTCGGCAGGTTGTTCAGACGGGTCTGGCAGGTGTTTTCCGTCTGTTCGGGGTGTGGTTCCAGCATCTCATGCACATGGTTCTGGCACGTCTGAAATGTGGTTCCGGCCGGCCCGACAGGTGTTTCCACAGTGTCCGCCAAGTGGTACTGGCGTAGTTGGCAGGTGATTTTGGCATGACGGGCAGGTGGTTCCAGCAAGCCCGGCAGGTGATTCCGAAGTGTTCCCCAACTGGTTGTGGCGTAGCCGGCAGGTGATTTCTGCGTGTCCGGCAGGTGGTTCTGGCGAGTTGAGCAGGTGGTTGCGACGTGCTCGGCACGTGCTTCCGGCGTCTCCGGCACGTGTTTCTGGCACATCTGACTGGTTGGTCCGGCATGCCCAAAAGTTGATTCCGGTCTGTCCGGTAGGTGGTTCCGGCGTGCACGGCACGTGGTTCTGGTACGTGTCAGAGGTGGTTGCGTATGCCCAAAAGGTGATTCCGGACTGTCCGCCACGTGCTTCTGGCACGTCTGAGAGGTGGTTCCAACATGCCTGGCAGGTCATTTCGGAGAGTCTTCCAAGTGGTTCTGGCGTAGCCCGCAGGTGATTTTGGCGTGTCCGGCAGGTGGTTCCGCCGTGCTCGGCAGGTGGTTCAGGCATGGCCGTCACGTGGTTCCAGTCTGTCCAGGACGTGTTTCCAGCTTCTCCGGCAGGTGGTTCTGGTACGTCTGAGAGGTGGTTCCGCCATGGCTGGCAGTTGATCCCGGACTGTCCCCCAGGTGGTTCTGGCATAGCCAGCAGTTGATATTGGCCTGTCCGGCAGGTGGTTCCAGCGAGTCGAACATGTGGCTCCGGCGTGCTCGGCAGGTGGTTCCGGTCTGTCCGGTAGGTGATTCCGGCGTTTCTGGCACGTGCTTCCGGCACGTCTGAGAGGTGGTTCCGGCATGCGCGACAGGTGATTTCGGAGTGCCCGCCAGGTGGTTCTGGCGTACCCGGCAGGTGATTTTGGCGTGTCCGGCTGGTGTTTCTGGCGAGTCGAGCAGGTGGCTCCGGCATGCTCGGCAGGTGCTTCCGGCGTCTCCGGCACGTGGTTCTGGTGTGTCTGAGAGCTGGTTCCGGCATGTCCGGCAGATGATTCCGGAGTGTCCGCCAAGTGGTTCTGGCATACCCGGCTGGTGATTTGGGCATGTCAGGTAGGTGGTTCCGGCGAGTCGAGCAGGTGGCTCCGGCGTGCTCGGCAGGTTGTTCAGACGGGTCTGGCAGGTGTTTTCCGTCTGTTCGGGGTGTGGTTCCAGCATCTCATGCACATGGTTCTGGCACGTCTGAGATGTGGTTCCGGCCGGCCCGACAGGTGTTTCCACAGTGTCCGCCAAGTGGTACTGGCGTAGTTGGCAGGTGATTTTGGCATGACCGGCAGGTGGTTCCAGCAAGCCCGGCAGGTGATTCCAAAGTGTTCCCCAACTGGTTGTGGCGTAGCCGGCAGGTGATTTTTGCGTGTCCGGCAGGTGGTTCTGGCGAGTCGAGCAGGTGGTTCCGGCGTGCTCGGCAGGTGCTTCCGGGGTCATTGGCACGTGGTTCTGGCATATCTGAGAGGTGGTTCCGGCATGCCCGGCAGGTGATTCCGGAGTGTTCGCCAAGTGTTTCCGGCGTAGCCGGCAGGTGATTTTGCATGTCCAGCGGTCGTTCCGGCGGGTCGAGCCGGTGGTTCCGGCGTGTCCGGCAGGTGGTTCTGGTCTGTCCGGCAGGTGGTTCTGTGGTGTCCGGCACGAGGTTCAGTCTGAGAGGCTGTGCCGGCATGCCCCTCACGTGATTCCGGCTTGTCCCCGAAGTGCTGCTGGTGTAGCGCGCAGGTGATTTTGGCGTGTCTGGCAGGTTGTTCCGTTGTGCTTCGCAGTTGGTTCAGGCTTGGCCGGCAGGTGGTTCCAGACTGTCCAGGACGTGTTTCCAGCTTCTCCGGCAGGTGGTTCTGGTACGTCTGAGAGGTGGTTCCGCCATGGCTGGCAGGTGATTCGAGACCGTCCCCCAGGTGGTTCTGGCATAGCCAGCAGTTGATATTGGCCTGTCCGGCAGGTGGTTCCAGCGAGTCGAACAGGTGGCTCCGGCGTGCTCGACAGGTGGTTCCGGTCTGTCCGGCAGGTGGTTCTGTGGTGTCCGGCACGAGGTTCAGTCTGAGAGGCTGTGCCGGCATGCCCCTCACGTGATTCCGGCTTGTCCCCGAAGTGGTGCTGGTGTAGCGGGCAGGTGATTTTGGCGTGTCCGGCAGGTGGTTCAGGCGAGTTGAGCAGGTGGTTGCGACGTGCTCGGCAGGTGCTTCCGGCGTCTCCGGCACGTGTTTCTGGCACATCTGACTGGTGGTTCCGGCATGCCCAAAAGTTGATTCCGGTCTGTCGGTTAGGTGGTTCCGGCGTGCACGGCACATGGTTCTGGTACGTGTTAGAGGTGGTTGTGTATGCCCAAAAGGTGATTCCGGACTGTCCGCCACGTGCTTCTGGCACGTCTGAGATGTGGTTCCAACATGCCTGGCAGGTCATTTCGGAGAGTCTTCCAAGTGGTTCTGGCGTAGCCCACAGGTGATTTTGGCGTGTCCGGCAGGTGGTTCCGCCGTGCTCGGCAGGTGGTTCAGGCATGGCCGTCACGTGGTTCCAGTCTGTCCAGGACGTGTTTCCAGCTTCTCCGGCAGGTGGTTCTGGTACGTCTGAGAGGTGGTTCCGCCATGGCTGGCAGTTGATACCGGACTGTCCCCCAGGTGGTTCTGGCATAGCCAGCAGTTGATATTGGCCTGTCCGGCAGGTGGTTCCAGCGAGTCGAACATGTGGCTCCGGCGTGCTCGGCAGGTGGTTCCGGTCTGTCCGGTAGGTGATTCCGGCGTTTCCGGCACGTGCTTCCGGCACGTCTGAGAGGTGGTTCCGGCATGCGCGCCAGGTGATTTTGGAGTGCCCGCCAGGTGGTTCTGGCGTACCCGGCAGGTGATTTTGGCGTGTCCGGCAGGTGTTTCTGGCGAGTCGAGCAGGTGGCTCCGGCATGCTCGGCAGGTGCTTCCGGCATCTCCGGCACGTGGTTCTGGTGTGTCTGAGAGCTGGTTCCGGCATGTCCGGCAGATGATTCCGGAGTGTCCGCCAGGTGGTTCTGGCATACCCGGCTGGTGATTTGGGCATGTCAGGTAGGTGGTTCCGGCGAGTCGAGCAGGTGGCTCCGGCGTGCTCGGCAGGTTGTTCAGACGGGTCTGGCAGGTGTTTTCCGTCTGTTCGGGGTGTGGTTCCAGCATCTCATGCACATGGTTCTGGCACGTCTGAGATGTGGTTCCGGCCGGCCCGACAGTTGTTTCCACAGTGTCCGCCAAGTGGTACTGGCGTAGTTGGCAGGTGATTTTGGCATGACCGGCAGGTGGTTCCAGCAAGCCCGGCAGGTGATTCCGAAGTATTCCCCAACTGGTTGTGGCGTAGCCGGCAGGTGATTTTTGCGTGATCGGCAGGTGGTTCTGGCGAGTCGAGCAGGTGGTTCCGGCGTGCTCGGCTGGTGCTTCCGGGGTCATTGGCACGGGGTTCTGGCATGTCTGAGAGGTGGTTCCTGCATGCCCGGCAAGTGATTCCGGAGTGTTCGCCAAGTGTTTCCGGCGTAGTCGGCAGGTGATTTTGCATGTCCAGCGGTCGTTCCGGCGGGTCGAGCCGGTGGTTCCGGCGTGTCCAGCAGGTGGTTCCGGTCTGTCCGGCAGGTGGTTCTGTGGTGTCCGGCACGAGGTTCAGTCTGAGAGGCTGTGCCGGCATGCCCCTCACGTGATTCCGGCTTGTCCCCGAAGTGCTGCTGGTGTAGCGGGCAGGTGATTTTGGCGTGTCTGGCAGGTTGTTCCGTTGTGCTTGGCAGTTGGTTCAGGCTTGGCCGGCAGGTGGTTCCAGACTGTCCAGGACGTGTTTCCAGCTTCTCCGGCAGGTGGTTCTGGTACGTCTGAGAGGTGGTTCCGCCATGGCTGGCAGGTGATTCGAGACCGTCCCCCAGGTGGTTCTGGCATAGCCAGCAGTTGATATTGGCCTGTCCGGCAGGTGGTTCCAGCGAGTCGAACAGGTGGCTCCGGCGTGCTCGGCAGGTGGTTCCGGTCTGTCCGGTAGGTGATTCCGGCGTGTCCGGCACGTGCTTCCGGCACGTCTGAGAGGTGGTTCCGGCATGCGCGACAGGTGATTTCGGAGTGTCCGCCAGGTGGTTCTGGCGTACCCGGCAGGTGATTTTGGCGTGTCCGGCAGGTGTTTCTGGCGAGTCGAGCAGGTGGCTGCGGCATGCTCGGCAGGTGCTTCCGGCGTCTCCGGCACGTGGTTCTGGTGTGTCTGAGAGCTGGTTCCGGCATGTCCGGCAGATGATTCCGGAGTGTCCGCCAAGTGGTTCTGGCATACCCGGCTGGTGATTTGGGCATGTCAGGTAGGTGGTTCCGGCGAGTCGAGCAGGTGGCTCTGGCGTGCTCGGCAGGTTGTTCAGACGGGTCTGGCAGGTGTTTTCCGTCTGTTCGGGGTGTGGTTCCAGCATCTCATGCACATGGTTCTGGCACGTCTGAGATGTGGTTCCGGCCGGCCCGACAGGTGTTTCCACAGTGTCCGCCAAGTGGTACTGGCGTAGTTGGCAGTTGATTTTGGCATGACCGGCAGGTGGTTCCAGCAAGCCCGGCAGGTGATTCCGAAGTGTTCCCCAACTGGTTGTGGCGTAGCCGGCAGGTGATTTTTGCGTGTCCGGCAGGTGGTTCAGGCGAGTTGAGCAGGTGGTTGCGACGTGCTCGGCAGGTGCTTCCGGCGTCTCCGGCACGTGTTTCTGGCACATTTGACTGGTGGTTCCGGCATGCCCAAAAGTTGATTCCGGTCTGTCCGGTAGGTGGTTCCGGCGTGCAGTGGACGTGGTTCTGGTACGTGTTAGAGGTGGTTGTGTATGCCCAAAAGGTGATTCCGGACTGTCCGCCACGTGCTTCTGGCACGTCTGAGATGTGGTTCCAACATGCCTGGCAGGTCATTTCGGAGAGTCTTCCAAGTGGATCTGGCGTAGCCCACAGGTGATTTTGGCGTGTCCGGCAGGTGGTTCCGCCGTGCTCGGCAGGTGGTTCAGGCATGGCCGTCACGTGGTTCCAGTCTGTCCAGGACGTGTTTCCAGCTTCTCCGGCAGGTGGTTCTGGTACGTCTGAGACGTGGTTCCGCCATGGCTGGCAGTTGATCCCGGACTGTCCCCCAGGTGGTTCTGGCATAGCCAGCAGTTGATATTGGCCTGTCCGGCAGGTGGTTCCAGCGAGTCGAACATGTGGCTCCGGCGTGCTCGGCAGGTGGTTCCGGTCTGTCCGGTAGGTGATTCCGGCGTTTCCGGCACGTGCTTCCGGCACGTCTGAGAGGTGGTTCCGGCATGCGCGACAGGTGATTTCGGAATGCCCGCCAGGTGGTTCTGGCGTACCCGGCAGGTGATTTTGGCGTGTCCGGCAGGTGTTTCTGGCGAGTCGAGCAGGTGGCTCCGGCATGCTCGGCAGGTGCTTCCGGCGTCTCCGGCACGTGGTTCTGGTGTGTCTGAGAGCTGGTTCCGGCATGTCCGGCAGATGATTCCGGAGTGTCCGCCAAGTGGTTCTGGCATACCCGGCTGGTGATTTGGGCATGTCAGGTAGGTGGTTCCGGCGAGTCGAGCAGGTGGCTCCGGCGTGCTCGGCAGGTTGTTCAGACGGGTCTGGCAGGTGTTTTCCGTCTGTTCGGGGTGTGGTTCCAGCATCTCATGCACATGGTTCTGGCACGTCTGAGATGTGGTTCCGGCCGGCCCGACAGATGTTTCCACAGTGTCCGCCAAGTGGTACTGGCGTAGTTGGCAGGTGATTTTGGCATGACCGGCAGGTGGTTCCAGAAAGCCCGGCAGGTGATTCCGAAGTATTCCCCAACTGGTTGTGGCATAGCCGGCAGGTGATTTCTGCGTGTCCGGCAGGTGGTTCTGGCGAGTCGAGCAGGTGGTTCCGGCGTGCTCGGCAGGTGCTTCCGGGGTCATTGGCACGTGGTTCTGGCATATCTGAGAGGGGGTTCCGGCATGCCCGGCAGGTGATTCCGGAGTGATCGCCAAGTGTTTCCGGCGTAGCCGGCAGGTGATTTTGCACGTCCAGTGGTCGTTCCGGCGGGTCGAGCCGGTGGTTCCGGCGTGTCCGGCAGGTGGTTCCGGTCTGTCCGGCAGGTGGTTCTGTGGTGTCCGGCACGAGGTTCAGTCTGAGAGGCTGTGCCGGCATGCCACTCACGTGATTCCGGCTTGTCCCCGAAGTGGTGCTGGTATAGCGGGCAGGTTATTTTGGCGTGTCCGGCAGGTGGTTCAGGCGAGTTGAGCAGGTGGTTGCGACGTGCTCGGCAGGTGCTTCCGGCGTCTCCGGCACGTGTTTCTGGCACATCTGACTGGTGGTTCCGGCATGCCCAAAAGTTGATTCCGGTCTGTCCGGTAGGTGGCTCCGGCGTGCACGGCACGTGGTTCTGGTACGTCTCAGAGGTGGTTGCGTATGCCCAACAGGTGATTCCGGACTGTCCGCCACGTGCTTCTGGCACGTCTGAGAGGTGGTTCCAACATGACCGGCAGGTCATTTCGGAGAGTCGTCCAAGTGGTTCTGGCGTAGCCCGCAGGTGATTTTGGCGTGTCCGGCAGGTGGTTCCGCCGTGCTCGGCAGGTGGTTCAGGCATGGCCGTCACGTGGTTCCAGTCTGTCCAGGACGTGTTTCCAGCTTCTCCGGCAGGTGGTTCTGGTACATCTGAGAGGTGGTTCTGCCATGGCTGGCAGGTGATCCCGGACTGTCCCCCAGGTGGTTCTGGCATAGCCAGCAGTTGATATTGGCCTGTCCGGCAGGTGGTTCCAGCGAGTCGAACAGGTGGCTCCGGCGTTCTTGGCAGGTGGTTCCGGTCTGTCCAGTAGGTGATTCCGGTGTGTCTGGCACGTGCTTCCGGCACGTCTGAGAGGTGGTTCCGGCATGCGCGGCAGGTGATTCCGTAGTGTCCGCCAGGTGGTTCTGGCGTACCCGGCAGGTGATTTTGGCGTGTCCGGCAGGTGTTTCTGGCGAGTCGAGCAGGTGGCTCCGGCATGCTCGGCAGGTGATTCCGGCGTCTCCGGCACTTGGTTCTGGTGTGTCTGAGAGCTGGTTCCGGCATGTCCGGCAGATGATTCCGGAGTGTCCGCCAAGTGGTTCTGGCATACCCGGCTGGTGATTTTGGCATGTCAGGTAGGTGGTACCGGCGAGTCGAGCAGGTGGTTCCGGCGTGCTCAGCAGGTGGTTCAGACGGTTCTGGCAGGTGTTATCCGTCTGTTCGGGGTGTGGTTCCAGCATCTCATGAACACGTTTCTGGCACGTCTGAGATGTGGTTCCGGCCGGCCCGACAGTTGTTTCCACAGTGTCCGCCAAGTGGTTCTGGCGTAGTTGGCAGGTGATTTTGGCATGACCGGCAGGTGGTTCCAGCAAGCCCGGCAGGTGATTCCAAAGTATTCCCCAACTGGTTGTGGCATAGCCGGCAGGTGATTTTTGCGTGATCGGCAGGTGGTTCTGGCGAGTCGAGCAGGTGGTTCCGGCGTGCTCGGCTGGTGCTTCCGGGGTCATTGGCACGGGGTTCTGGCATGTCTGAGAGGTGGTTCCTGCATGCCCGGCAAGTGATTCCGGAGTGTTCGCCAAGTGTTTCCGGCGTAGCCGGCAGGTGATTTTGCATGTCCAGCGGTCGTTCCGGCGGGTCGAGCCGGTGGTTCCGGCGTGTCCAGCAGGTGGTTCCGGTCTGTCCGGCAGGTGGTTCTGTGGTGTCCGGCACGAGGTTCAGTCTGAGAGGCTGTGCCGGCATGCCCCTCACGTGATTCCGGCTTGTCCCCGAAGTGGTGCTGGTATAACGGGCAGGTGATTTTGGCGTGTCTGGCAGGTTGTTCCGTTGTGCTTGGCAGTTGGTTCAGGCTTGGCCGGCAGGTGGTTCCAGACTGTCCAGGACGTGTTTCCAGCTTCTCTGGCAGGTGGTTCTGGTACGTCTGAGAGGTGGTTCCGCCATGGCTGGCAGGTGATTCGAGACCGTCCCCCAGGTGGTTCTGGCATAGCCAGCAGTTGATATTGGCCTGTCCGGCAGGTGGTTCCAGCGAGTCGAACAGGTGGCTCCGGCGTTCTCGGCAGGTGGTTCCGGTCTGTCCGGTAGGTGATTCCGGCGTGTCCGGCACGTGCTTCCGGCACGTCTGAGAGGTGGTTCCGGCATGCGCGGCAGGTGATTTCGGAGTGTCCGCCAGGTGGTTCTGGCGTACCCGGCAGGTGATTTTGGCGTGTCCGGCAGGTGTTTCTGGCGAGTCGAGCAGGTGGCTCCGGCATGCTCGGCAGGTGCTTCCGGCGTCTCCGGCACGTGGTTCTGGTGTGTCTGAGAGCTGGTTCCGGCATGTCCGGCAGATGATTCCGGAGTGTCCGCCAAGTGGTTCTGGCATACCCGGCTGGTGATTTGGGCATGTCAGGTAGGTGGTTCCGGCGAGTCGAGCAGGTGGCTCCGGCGTGCTCGGCAGGTTGTTCAGACGGGTCTGGCAGGTGTTTTCCGTCTGTTCGGGGTGTGGTTCCAGCATCTCATGCACATGGTTCTGGCACGTCTGAGATGTGGTTCCGGCCGGCCCGACAGGTGTTTCCACAGTGTCCGCCAAGTGGTACTGGCGTAGTTGGCAGTTGATTTTGGCATGACCGGCAGGTGGTTCCAGCAAGCCCGGCAGGTGATTCCGAAGTGTTCCCCAACTGGTTGTGGCGTAGCCGGCAGGTGATTTTTGCGTGTCCGGCAGGTGGTTCAGGCGAGTCGAGCAGGTGGTTGCGACGTGCTCGGCAGGTGCTTCCGGCGTCTCCGGCACGTGGTTCTGGCACATCTGACTGGTGGTTCCGGCATGCCCAACAGTTGATTCCGGAGTGTCCGCCAAGTGGTTCCGGCGTGCAGTGGACGTGGTTC